>NC_134358.1:243531450-243831450 GCF_048569485.1 Anomaloglossus baeobatrachus | reverse complement strand
TAATCTTCTTAAGACCTTTGTAAGGTCCTTAACAGGAGGAAATCAAGTACCAGTCTTTATATTAACAGCACATGTACAGTATATCACAAAAGTGAATACACTACTCAAATTTTTTTAAAATTTTATATATCTTTTTATGGGATACCACTGAAAATATGACACTTTGATATAATGTAAAGTAGTCCGTGTACAGCTTGTATAAGTGTAAATTTGGTGTGCTTTCTAAATAACTCAACACACAGCCATTAATATCATTAATATCAAAACAGCTGGCAACAAAAGTGAGTACACCCCTATATGAAAATAGCCAATTTGTGCCCAAAGTGTCAATATTCTGTGTGGCCCCCCATTATTTTCAAGCACTGCCCTAACTCTCTTGGGCATGGTGTTCACTAGAGATTTACAGGTTACTGGCATCCTCTTCCATCCTCCATGATATCACGGAGCTGATGGATGTTAGAGACTTTGCGGTCCTCAACCCTCAACCCATTTGAGGATGCCCCACAGATGCTTAATAGCGTTTAGATCTGGAGACATGGTTGGCTAGTCCAGCACCTTTACCTTCAGTTTCTTTAGAAAGGCAGTATTCATCCTGTAGGTGTGTTGAAGGTCATTATGTTGGAATACTGCTCTGCGGCCCAGTTTATG
Source organism: Anomaloglossus baeobatrachus (assembly GCF_048569485.1). Classification (NCBI taxonomy): domain Eukaryota; kingdom Metazoa; phylum Chordata; class Amphibia; order Anura; family Aromobatidae; genus Anomaloglossus; species Anomaloglossus baeobatrachus. Next base: position 243,830,802 of record NC_134358.1, on the reverse strand, counting down.
AAGGGAGGGGATCAAGCTCTGCTTCAGTATGTCACAGTACACTTGTGTTTGTACTTCTCATCTGGTTGCTGCCACACACGCTTGACACCATCTGAACCAAATAAGTTTATTTTGGTCTCATCAGATCACATATCATGGTTACAGTAATCCATGTCCTGTTTACCTTCAGAAAACTGTTTGCAAGCTTTCTTGTTCATCTTCTTCAGAAGAGGCTTCTTTCAAGGATGATAGTCATAAATAGCTGTTTGATGTAGTGTGCAGTTTATGGTCTTAGCACTGACAGGCTGCTCCCCACACCATTAACCTCTGCAGCAATGCTGGCAGCACTCATATGTCTATTTTGAAAAAACAACTTCTGGATACGATGCTGAGCTCTGTGCACTCAACTTCTTTGGTTGACGAGGCCTGTTCTAAGTGGAACCTGTCTTGTTAAACTGCTGTATGCTCTTGGCCACGGTGCTGCAGCTGGGTTTCAGGGTGATGACAATCTTCTCATTGCCTAGGCCATCTTTATGTAGAGCAACAATTCTTTTTTTCATAACACTGGGAGGGAAAATTGGGCACAATTAGGTCATTTTCACTTAATGGTGTACTCACTTTGTTGCCAGCGATTAACACATTAATGGCTGTTAGTTACTTAGAGGGCACACCAAATTTACAGTTATACAAGTTGCACACTGACTACTTTACATTATGTCAAAGCGTTATATCTTTGCTGTTGTCCCATGGAAATATATATGAAAATATTTCCAAAAATGCAAGGTGTGCACTCTCTTTTGTGATATGCTGTAAATGAGATTGCCATGTAAATGAGATTGCCTTTTTTAAGTTTTTTTTTAAGGTAAACAAGCCCAACCTTTCTAACCTCTCATCATAAGGGAGGCCTTCCATTCCATGTAATAATCTACTTCTCCACTTTCAAACAAACTCTAGCTTTTCAAAATCCTTTTTAAAATGTGGAGCCCAAAACTGGATTCCAAATTCAAAATGATACTTTACATGGTATTTACAGATGTGTAATAATATATTGGGATCACAGGATTTAATATCTCTTTTTATGCACCCTAAAATTTTGTTTGCTTTAGCAGCTGCTGCTTGACATTGAGTGCTGCTGCTCAGCTTACTTGTAACCAGAATACCCAAGTCCTTCTCCAGTTCTGTAGTCCCGAGTATATTTCCTTTTAATGTATATGCATACTCTACATTTATCAACATTAAATCTCATTTGCCAAGTGTTTCCCCATGCAGACATCATATCCAGGTCATTCTGTAATATTGTATGGTCAAGGTCAGTTTTTATTATCCTACATAGTTTGGTGTTGTCAGCAAAGATTGTCATTTTAATCTTAATCACATCCAGAAGGTTATTGATAAAGATAATAAAATGAATTGGCCCTAGCACAGATCCCTGTGGTACCTTACTGCTGACTTTTTCCCATTTAGAGAATATACCATGTACGATTCTTTGTTAACTGTCCCCTAACCAGTTTTTTACCCATACAGTGTCCTCTAGTCCCTGCTTCTGGAGCTTCGGTATAAGGCTGTTGTTGGGTACTACAGTATAGGTATATCAAAACCATATAAAGAGGTCATGTCAAGTGGATAGCCCTATAATACCTTTCAGATATTGGCAGAACATGTCATAATCATTTGCCTCCCATAGTTAAGCTGTGATAGTTCAGCTGTTATCCTTCTTTTTAGGAAATTATAGCAATGAACAGACTGTATTAAATAAAGACATTATTCTTAACATAAATATAAAAGTGTGACTCTTTTGGAAGGTAATTCATACTACTAGGGGCTACAATAGATAATGGATTTAAGACTGAATTGAATTAGCTATAATCATAGTATTAACTTTGTACAGGAAGAAAATTATGAAAAATACATCTGGGAAAAGGTCACATTTTAATTCTTGGTAAAATTAATTTGTACAATTTAATCAGTAGTATATTTTATTGAAATGAGATTCTAATCACATCAAAGACTGATAGTCTTATGTAGAGTAGGCCACGTTTAGCATGTTAAAAAAGTAGATTTTTCTTCTTTAATCAGTAAAGAAAGTTTGTGACATTGTTATCCTGTAAGGGCGGTATGATTTCTCATGATGAAATGGAGAAGGTATAATAGTATTGTTAAAGGGAACCTGTCAGGTCCAATATGCACCCAGAACCACAAGCAGTTCTGGGTGCATATTGCTAATCCCTGCCTAACCGTCTCTATATCAGGTAGCATAAAGAGATCTTTAGAAAAAGTATTTCTAAAGATCTTTTATCGTATATTAATGAACTCGGGGACTAGTCCCAAGGGTGTTATAGCCCCCGACTAGCCACCCTCTTAGCATGTTATTACGCCCACAGGGGTGTACTAATATGCTATTCAATTCAGTGTCACCAGTGGTGCCATGCTATGTGTCCACGGTGAACGCTGAGCTGAATGCCCCGCTCTTCAGGTCATGTGCAGTATGAAGCCGGGTGTACGCGTCCCAGTTTCAGAAAAGTCTACTGTGCATAACTGGAAGTGCTCGGCATTCAGAAGAGCGGTCACAACGAACACAGTTACGCCCGGCACCGCTGATGATGCTGCATTGAATAGCATGTTAGTACACCCCTGTGGGTGTACTAACATGCTAAGAGGGTGGCTAGTCAGGGGAAATAACGCCCTTGGGACTAGTCCATGCGCTCATTAGCATAGGATAAAAGATCTTTCGAAATACTTTTTCTAAAGATTTCTTTATCTATGCTAGTGTATACAAGGACGGACAGAGATTAGCAATATGTACCCAGAACTGCTCGTGGCTCTGGGTGCATATTACACCTGACAGGTTCCATTTAAAAAGCTTTTCCGGGCTTTCATACATTTCTGCCCCATATGTATTCTACGTCCCATAGTGTACTGTAAAACGGGAAAACAATTCCAAATGGAAAGACATTGTGAACCCCCCAAATTCAGATAGTTTTTTGGAAATTGTTTTTACTATGTTTACTTTGTGATAAAAAATGACCTTGCAGTACAGTATAATTGACTTCATCAGTATGATTACGGCGATACCAAACATGTCGAGGATTTTTAATATTTTATGGGTAGAAAAAAATCAGAAGTTTGAAAAGAAAAAAAGAAAATAGTGGGTTGTGTCACCATTTTCCAAGACCCGTAACTGTTTTCATTTTTCGGTCAATGGAGCCGTGTGATGGCTTATTTTTGTGTGGCATGAAGCCATTTTTATTTATATAATTTTGGGATAGATATTACATTTTGATCCCTTGATGAAACATTTTATGTAGTGTTGCAGCAACCAAAAAAACATAATTTTGGCATTCTTGAATTTTTTTTTACAGTGTTTACAAATCATGGTAATAATTTTTATATTTTGGTAGGTCAACCTTTTCTGAACGTGGCAATAGCACATTTTGAAATTCTTTTGATTTTCTTTATTTTTATTTTTGATGGGGCAAAATGGGGTGTTTTGAACTTGTGTTTCACATTTTTTTCATATTTTTTAAACCTTTTTTTCTCTTTATTGTTATTATGTTTGCCATTAGTGGAATTAATGTTGCAATTGTCTGTTTAATTGCTAGTGCTATACACAGCAATGCCATAGCATCTGTCTCCTTTGAAGTTTGTCCACAGGCAGAGTTTCAAAGCTGTGCTACTATTAAAAGCACTAAGGTCTTCAGCAGACTCCCTGTCATTCATAGCAACCCATTAACAACCCGCGACCACATCACAGGTACGCCAATAGGCACTTAACCTCTTCATGACACATGATGTACTGGGTACGTCATAGATCATGTGAGGTTAATCCCCGCCGCCTTACGTGGGCAGTCTGCAGCGATACGCGCACATGCCAGCTGATTTGAACAGCTGACATGTGTGCCTGCTAGGCGCAAGTGGAATCGCGTCATCCGCGCCTATTAATCCCTTACATCTCACTGTCAAAATCTGAGAGCGAGATATAACAGCGCGCAGTGGTAATCATTAATTTACCCAGCGCCATCGGAAGTCACGTGGCATGATCACATGACTTCCGGTGGTTGCCATGGTAGCACAGGGTCATGTGATGACTCCTGTAGCTATCATGAGTCACTTTCTCTCACTGCCAGCAGAGGGCTGTGTGTGAGAGTAAAGCAGCTTTTCTCCAGATCTCAGCTGTGTAGCTGTGATCTGGAGAAATGGAAGAGCGATCAGACAGCTAATCCTTATAGCCCCCTAGGGGTACTAGTAAAATAATAAAAAAAAGTTAACAAGTTTTAAAAAATGTAAAAAAAATAAAAAACCTAAATGTTGAAATCCCCTCCCATTCGGCCCATTGAAAATTAAAGGGTTAAAAAAATAAAAACACATATTTTAGTAATGCCGGGTTCAGAAATGCCTGATCTATCAAAATATAAAATCAATTAATCTGATGGGTAAACGGCGTAGCGTCAAAAAAATTCCAAACACCAAAATTATGTTTTTAGGTCGCCACAAATTTTGCCTAAAATGCAATAACAGGTGATCAAAATGTAGCATCTGTGTAAAAATGGTATATTTAAAAATGTCAGCTCAAAATGCAAAAAATAAGCCATCACTAATCCATAGATCCTGAATAATGAGAACTCTACGGGTTTTGGAAATGGCGCAAAAAGAGTGCCACTTTTTTTGGACAAACTTGTGAATTTTTTTTCAACTCCTTAGTATAGTTTCACATATCCGGCTTTTCGCTGGTTTGAAGGATGCGGCGCACGCCAGTACAGTATGATACAGTACAGTGGCAGCGCCCCAACGTCCGGGTCACATGCTCCAGTCACATGACAGCATGTGACCGGCACTTGTTGCGCTGCCAGTGTACTGTATACACTGTACTGGCGTGCGCTGCATCCGCCAAACCGGCAAAAAGCCGGATGTGTGAAACCGGCCTTAGATAAAAGTAAACCTATACATGTTTGGTGTCTACGAACTCGTACCGACCTGAGACATTACAGCAACACACCAGTTTTACCATATAGTGAACACAGTGAATAAAATATCCCAAAAACTATTATGCGATCGCACTTTTTTGCAGTTTTTCCACACTTGAAATTTTGTTGCTGTGTTCCAGTACACTAAATGGTAAAACTTGTAAAGCTTGTCCCGCAAAAATAACAAGCTCTTATATGGCAAGATTGACGGAAAAATAAAAAAGAAGGGGAGCAAAAAAAACAAAACGAAAAATCGCCTGGGGTGAAGAGGTTAAAATGGAACTTCCTCATGCTGATGTTCATTAAATCCCGCTGTCAGAGCTTGACAGTGGGATTTAACAAGTCAACAATCGTAGGCAGAGCTCTGCTCCACCTGTAATTGTTAGTGGCAGGTCCTGGCTGTAATACACTACCATTACCTGCCAATTATGGGATGGGCTCACCTCCTGAGCCCACTCCATACCCCGGTTTCCAACTTCCGCCGTACATGTATGTCATGAAGGGGTCAACTAAGCTTTAAGGCAACAGTCTTCATGTGATATATACATTATTTTTATGTTCTAACAATAAAACTTTTAGTGTGCAATTTTTAGGATAAAAAAGCATGCTTACAAAATCCTAGGCAGTTTTTAATTTTAACTAACTGTTAGTTAAAATTCTATGATTGAGACACAATCAATCCTATTTAGCTCCTTAGATTGTAAATGCAGCACCTAAAGTGAAAGCCAAGAGAGTAGGTCACCGCTATTTCTGGGCCATCAGTATCCTCAATGATGCAAATGAAGTGTCTATGTTTTAATGCATCAAAGTAAAGTTTAGAAACTCATACCTATAAAAAAGAACACATTTTGCATTGAATAAAAGTAATAAAACTAAAAAAATATGGCCCCCAAAATAAAGAAAATTACTCTTTATTTTACCCTTACATGGTGCTATTGGAAAATATTTGGTAGAAGACTCAGGAGTAGAGTTGTGCGGATTGCTAATAACCCGGGTCCGGCGGGGAGAGAGAGAGAGAGAGAGAGAGAGAGAGAGGAAAAAAAAAACAAAAAAAAAAAACTAAACAAAAAAAAACAAAAACAAACACCCGAACCCGGATCGTGCAGCCGGATTCCCGGGTCCAAGTCGGACCCGGATCGGACCCTGAAACCGCGCGGATCCGGACTTTTACAGTTCAGATCCGCTCAACACTACTCAGGAGCACAAAAATATAAAAGGACTGATGTGTCGATATATTGTATAAATAATATTGTGTGACTTTTATAGGCAGAATATTATCTTCATATAAGTGGAAATTGAAAAATAGTTAAAGGACATAAACTTTAATTTCATTATTGATCAGTGTTGCCAATGTTTTGAATCTTTGTAATATACTGCATTACCTTTTCTTGTTTCTTTTTCCCCAGACACAATGATGATAGGGCTGTTTTAACTTCCTTTTTCATGTACTCAGAATAGCTGATTTGAACTCCAGGTCTAGAAAATATCTTTACTCCAGTATGAGCTTTTCCTCTCATACTCAGACATTATTTACAAACACTCTCTTTAAGCTATTTGCTACACCTGCAATTCAAAACAGGTATGCTAAGTGTAGGGGCAAGGCAGTTAAAACAGCCCCTTTAGAATGGAGTTTAGGAGAAATTTAATTAATATAAGATAAAATCTCTTTAAAAAGGAACCTGTCACATTAAATATGCCATCCGTTCTTATGGCAGCATGGTATGGAGCATGGTGAGCGCAGCAGATTGATATAACTTTTAATTACATTCAATTAAATTATTTTTGAATATTATTTTATAATCTATACCCTAACCTAAATGTTCATTCTTCATTGCCATGCTCTATAGCTCTTAGCTGTAATTTTTTTTAGAATAATCTATACTTCAAAGTCTGACCACTATATAATCTCAACTTTCTGAATATACAGGATCTCTTAGATTGGCTATGCTGTAGTTTGTGTTATTATGACGAATTAGTCATCTAACTTAGTTGACATTTCTTTGAATGTTATGTTATATTTTCCATTGTACTGAGAATATACAGTGTGTCCACCCATATCCTGTCCACCGCCATTAACTTGAGAATGGCGGCAGATATAGGCATAGAAGTGGTGTCTAGGTTTAGTAAAGTAGCCATGCGCTATGCAATGAAACCACCCATAGAGCTATCTGGTGGAAAACAACGGAGTTACCATTTTTATCTCAAAAACGGAACGAGATAGAGAAAAAAAGGGAATTACAAAGTTGTAGGGCATCATCAATTTAATACGAATCGACACCTTGCATGCAGAAATGCTATGATATGAAACCCATGACCCCCCCAAATAATTGAATCCTGGTCACGCATATGGCGCTCATTTAACTTTGATGCTTAAAATGGCCACCGTCAGCTGCAATGCACATCTGGCCTCTGGACAGCATACTGTATTTGCTGCACGTTGTTGAATATGGTAGGTGACATGTTTGCACAAGCATCTGTGATACATCGTTGTAGGTCCTGCAATGTTGGTGGAGGGGTCGCATACACCTGCTGTTTGATGTGACCTCACAGAAAGAAGTCCCATTGGGTCAGGTCAGGTGAGCGTGAAGGCCACTCCACGCAGCCACCATACCCAATGACTTGTAGGAAGGTCTCCATGAGGTATCGCTTCACGTCCGCAGCCTCGTGAGTTTAACACATTCTAATCATAGCATATCTGTATGCAAGGTGTCGATTCTTATTGAATTGATGATGCCCTACAACTTTGTAATTCACTTTTTTTCTCTATCTCGTTCCGTTTTCGAGATAAAAATGCTAACTTTGTTCTTTTCCACCAGGTGGCGCTATAGGTGGCTTCATTGCGTAGCACATGGCTACTTTATTATACCTACACACCACTTCTATGCCTATAGCTGCCGCCGTTCTCAAGTTAATGCCGGTAGAAAGGATATGGGTGGACACACTGTATATACAGTTAGGTCCAGAAATATTTGGACAGTGACACAATTTTCGCGAGTTGGGCTCTGCATGCCACCACATTGGATTTGAAATGAAATCTCTACAACAGAATTCAAGTGCAGATTGTAACGTTTAATTTGAAGGTTTGAACAAAAATATCTGATAGAAATTGTAGGAATTGTACACATTTCTTTACAAACACTCCACATTTTAGGAGGTCAAAAGTAATTAGACAAATAAACCAAACCCAAACAAAATATTTTTATTTTCAATATTTTGTTGCGAATCCTTTGGAGGCAATCACTGCCTTAAGTCTGGAACCCATGGACATCACCAAACGCTGGGTTTCCTCCTTCTTAATGCTTTGCCAGGCCTTTACAGCCGCAGCCTTCAGGTCTTGCTTGTTTGTGGGTCTTTCCGTCTTAAGTCTGGATTTGAGCAAGTGAAATGCATGCTCAATTGGGTTAAGATCTGGTGATTGACTTGGCCATTGCAGAAGGTTCCACTTTTTTGCACTCATGAACTCCTGGGTAGCTTTGGCTGTATGCTTGGGGTCATTGTCCATCTGTACTATGAAGCGCCGTCCGATCAACTTTGCGGCATTTGGCTGAATCTGGGCTGAAAGTATATCCCGGTACACTTCAGAATTCATCCAGCTACTCTTGTCTGCTGTTATGTCATCAATAAACACAAGTGACCCAGTGCCATTGAAAGCCATGCATGCCCATGCCATCACGTTGCCTCCACCATGTTTTACAGAGGATGTGGTGTTCCTTGGATCATGTGCCGTTCCGTTTCTTCTCCAAACTTTTTTCTTCCCATCATTCTGGTACAGGTTGATCTTTGTCTCATCTGTCCATAGAATACATTTCCAGAACTGAGCTGGCTTCATGAGGTGTTTTTCAGCAAATTTAACTCTGGCCTGTCTATTTTTGGAATTGATGAATGGTTTGCATCTAGATGTGAACCCTTTGTATTTACTTTCATGGAGTCTTCTCTTTACTGTTGACTTAGAGACAGATACACCTACTTCACTGAGAGTGTTCTGGACTTCAGTTGATGTTGTGAACGGGTTCTTCTTCACCAAAGAAAGTATGCGGCGATCATCCACCACAGTTGTCATCCGTGGACGCCCAGGCCTTTTTGAGTTCCCAAGCTCACCAGTCAATTCCTTTTTTCTCAGAATGTACCCGACTGTTGATTTTGCTACTCCAAGCATGTCTGCTATCTCTCTGATGGATTTTTTCTTTTTTTTCAGCCTCAGGATGTTCTGCTTCACCTCAATTGAGAGTTCCTTAGACCGCATGTTGTCTGGTCACAGCAACAGCTTCCAAATGCAAAACCACACACCTGTAATCAACCCCAGACCTTTTAACTACTTCATTGATTACAGGTTAACGAGGGAGACGCCTTCAGAGTTAATTGCAGCCCTTAGAGTCCCTTGTCCAATTACTTTTGGTCCCTTGAAAAAGAGGAGGCTATGCATTACAGAGCTATGATTCCTAAACCCTTTCTCCAATTTGGATGTGAAAACTCTCATATTGCAGCTGGGAGTGTGCACTTTCAGCCCATATTATATATATAATTGTATTTCTGAACATGTTTTTGTAAACAGCTAAAATAACAAAACTTGTGTCACTGTCCAAATATTTCTGGACCTAACTGTATATACATATTTTTATATATATATATATATATATATATATATATATATATATATATACTGTATATAAAGTGTTTCTGTTGTTCAGTAAGTCAGTACTATTTGATATAACATATCCTCCGATAAGATAGGCCTTGCAGGTTATTTTTGTCTATGGCATTTATCTAGGTTACTACCGCGAGTGTTAATTTAAAGAAAGATACGTTTGGTTCTAACTTTAATGTTTGCTGTTTACAACTAATTATTACTGATGTGCAGTAAAAAAAGGAAATGAAAAATCATAGGATATGGAATCTATAAAACTGGTAATATAATCTTGCAGAGCCATCACTAGTCCACAATACAGATGAGACAGTTTATGTACCTGCCAAAGCAATATAGACATCAGTTAAAGGTCACCACACCAGTGTTCAATGCGATTTTCAGCTTTGCTGCGGCAAGATGAGAAACTGATTATCTCAGAAAACCTCAAAGGTAGTTTATGATGTCTCTGCTTCCTTAAATGTCTTCACAATGATTGCCATTTTTTTAAAAAAACAGCAGGGGTATGTTCAAAAAAATCAGTTTGATTAGTGTATATTGAGACGTTAGAAAATGGGCATATTACATCACACTGGACTGGAATATATACATACCAAAGAGGGTGGCAGCACACTGTATGCGCCAAGATGTATGCAAACATTGAATATGTGACATCTAAACAGCATTACTAGTATTTAGAATATATTTATAAAGTAAAGGTACTTAGGGCACAAATTGGTCAATTCATGTCCACCCATCGGCCAAACCACTGGGAAATGTTTCCATAGCTGATTAGATGCGTCAGCTTTACATCAGAAAGCACAATACCAACCGTCATATAGTGTGGTATGACGCATGGTGCCACTGGACTCTGGAGCAGAAGAAACATCTTCTGCGTAGTGATGACTTGTGCTTCTCTGTCTGGCAGTCTGATGAAAAGGCCTTCACGAGGCAAGGTCACACCAGTCCTATTCCTGGGATCATGGTGTGGGGGTGGCATAATTTACGATGCCATTAGTCTTCTTTACAGGTACACTATTAGCTTCGCTTTACATTGATTTAGTTGTAGAACCAGGGGTATGACTATTTCTTCAAAATATCCAAGGAGCATTATTTTTTAACATAACAATACCAAGCCTCATGTTGCTCATGTTACTGTCGGCAACCTGCATGGCTTAAACATTCTACCATAGTCTGCTTCTTCTCCGCACTGGTTTCCCATCAAGCACATCTGGGACATAATTGGTCAGCAATAGCAATGAGAGCTGCCAGCACCAGATCTTGATGATTTGCGTGTCCAAGTGCATTCAATGTAGTAAAACATTCCTCAGACAACCATTTACAATCTCATTGGCATGTATTTTGCATGTGATGCTTATTTTTGATACTGAATAAATTGAGATGTTTTCAAAAAATGTTTTCCCAATGTATTCATTATTTCCACCTTATTAACGAGTCTATCAGTCCTAGGATTGGCATAATTCCACAATTTTTTCTTCTTGAGGTTGCTAGTATAACGATTTCAATGTTGACGTACAGTAGAAAAAAAACGTAAACAGGACAATAAACCCATAACTCAACCCTGACACCCATCCTGATGGATGAGAGAGGAAAGACATCTCTATGTAATGCTGTGCAACAAAAAGCCTCAGAAGTTAAAGACTTATAGGGTCTGGTGGGGTATGTAGGTATTCTATAGATGAGTCTTATCAATCAAAGCTGGAAAGAAAAAATCGCACTAATAGTGTCTTATCCAATGCAAAACAATAAAGTAAAGCTTACAGAGGCTCACCTCATGTGGTTGTGCAGGTCCACAACCCCTATAAATGTCTGTAGGCCGCTTCAGAACCCACGTGGAGATCCAACAATGGAAAGGAGAAAGAGTTAATCTCCATATATGATCGTCCTGATGAAGAAGCCTTGAGGGCTTTGAAACGCGTTGACCAATAAATCATATTTTACTTACATTGTTTGGCCTGTGTGGCAGCGCAGGATATTAACCCTTTCCATTGCTTGATAGATGAGTCTTTGTAACTCATCTCTACATTAGATCTAACATTCTCATATAATGTATTCACCTTAAAGAATGCTGGTATATTGTAATTGTTTGCTTTTGGATTGAGAAATGACATAGTCCAGCAACTGTATACTCAAACCCATTTACATAGTTAATCCACCCATAAGGTCATGCATGTAAAGGACGACATGAATAAACTCCACCGAGGAGGGGGCACTTTGAAAGGTACCCTGTGTCTACGTGTGGCATAGCAATGTTTTCCGCTGAATAAACATATTCCTGCGTTGCGAATGTGAATCATACCCTGAATGTTATTTTTCTCTTTCGATAGTCACAGATTTCTGTGCTGTTGGTCATTGGCGCTCAGCACTGCATATAATGATATGGATGATTTAAGAAAGAGTTATGCCAGTCATGGCAGCAGAATGCAAAGCAGGTCGGAACTCCATACTAAATCATTTTAATACATATTTTCCTTGCTCTGGCCGCTGGATCCATTTATTTAAGTAGTTGTAATAAAGGCAGTCAGCGATTCAGTTGTAAGATCTTAAAGATTTCTGTGCACATTGACCTTTTTGTGTTTGCATCTTGACAGGTAAGCTCTCACAAATGCCTCCCATGAGATATGACAAGGGCAGGGAGGTCAGGCATGTTAATGACAAAATTACCATTTACCTTTAGCTCGGCAGGCTCGCTAGCTGACATTATAAATGTAGGTAACCTCTCACCTGAGCCTACTGCTGCAATGTATTATGGGAAATGCAGAATACACTCATATTAACATGTTCCATTGACTTTGCATATATCTATGAAATGGGAAAAAGAAAGAAGAAAATTACAAAGATTCCTTTTATTAAAAAAGTCTATATACTTTACAACTTTACGGAATAAAAAAGGTGGTAAAAATATAAATAGTACAGTTTCTATTCATCACATTTTATAGGGTAGACAGTTCAGTAGTTGTGATACCATATAATTACACTTCTCAGGACATATGGCTCATTAAACACTGTACTTAAAAGGGTTATCCACTACTCGGACAACCCACTCTAGATCACCATGCTTGTTTGCCCCCATTAAAATAATACACTTAAGGCTACTTTACACGCTGCGATATTGGTCCCGATATCGCTAGCGTGGGTACCCGCCCCCATCTGTTGCGCGACACGGGCAAATCGCTGCCCGTGCAGCACAACATCACGCAAACCCGTCACACTACTTACCTGCCCGGCGACGTCGCTGTGGCCGGTGAACCGCCTCCTTTCTAAGGGGCGGTCCATGCGGCGTCACAGCGATGTCACTGAGCGACTGCCCAATAGCAGTGGAGGGGCGGAGCTGAGTGGGACGTAACATCCCGCCCACCTCCTTCCTTCCGCATTGCGGCCGGGAGGCAGGTAGGAGAGTTTCCTCGTTCCTGCGGCATCACACATAGCGATGTGTGCTGCCGCAGGAGCGACGAACTACATCATTACTGCTGCAGTAACGATAATCGAGAATGGACCCCCATGTCACCGATGAGCGATTTTGCACGTTTTTGCAACGATGCAAAATCGCTCATCGGTGTTACGTTATGCGGCCGGATGTGCGTCACAAATTCCGTGACCCCAACGACTCCGCATTAGCGATTTCGCAGCGTGTAAAGCCCCCTTTAGAGTCACCTCTTGTGCCGGCGGCATAGCGGTATAGGCACTCGCTCTTCTGTCTTCTGAAGCTCAAGTTGTTACATTACATGAGCCTTGTACCCAATCAGCTGCACCCTCCGTACCTTCAGACGTGTCGAACATCAAGAGGAAGTGAGTGGGCGGTCACAGCTCTGACGTCCTCTTGATAATCGATTCGTCCAAAGTTAGGGAGGATGAACCTGATTGGGCACAGGGCTCGCATAATGTAACAACTTCCCGTGAGCCTCAGGAGCGCAAGTTGCGACGCCACTGGAATGCTGCAGGAATTGGAGATGAGTATGTTTTCTTATTTTAATGCGGACAGACATGGTGATTGAGAATGGGTTGTCTGAATACTGGGAACTTCTTTCACCCATTCATGACCTATGACAAGTAAAAAAAAAATACCGTATTTTTCATTTTATAAAAGCCCCGTCACACGCTATGATATATCTAACGATATGTCGGCGGGGTCACGGAGATTGTGACGCACATCTGGCATCGTTAGAGATGTCGTAGCGTGCGACATCTCTGAACGACTGTTAACGAGCAAAAATACTCACCTTATCGTTGCTCGTTGACACGTCGTTCATTTTCATAATGTCGTTCCTCCTTCTGTGCGCTGGTTGTTGATCGTTCCCAAGGCAGCACACATCGCTACGTGTGACACCCCGGGAATGACGAAAACAGCTTACCTGCGGCCGCTGGCAATGCGGAATGAAGGAGGTGGGCAGGATGTTACGTCCCACTCATCTCCGCCCCTCCCCTTCTATTGGGCGGTCGCTGTGTGATGTCGCTGTGACGCCGAACGTTCCTCCCCCTTCAGGAAGAGGATGTTCGCCGCCCACAGCAGCATCGTTAGGGAGGTAAGTACATGTGACGCGGATCAGATCACGAATTGCCCGTGACGCACAAACGGCGGGGGTGGGTGCGATCGCTCATGCAATCGCACGATATATCGTACCGTGTGATGCCGCCTTAAGACACACTGGATTATAAGATGCACCCCAAATTTAGAGAAAAAAAGGGAAAAAAATGGGGTCCATCGAATAATCCGGTGGTGTCTTACTGGGGTCTTAGGAGGCAAGGGCAGTGGTGGAGCAGGACAATGGTACGGCGGGTTTCCCAGATGCTCATGGTACTGTGAGGCAAAAACTGTCGCAGGAGGCAGGGGCAAAACTGCGGTCTGCGAGCTGCTCTGGGCTGCGGGTGGGCGATGCGCTGTGAGTTGGCGGTGTGCTGCTCTCTGCTGCAGAAAGTGTGCTGCTCTGCGCTGCGGGCGGTACTCTGCTCTGTGCTGCAGGTGGATGGTACACTGCGCTGTGAGCTGTGGTGAGGCAGGGGCCATCCTGAAGATGTTGGCAGTGTGGGCTTCAAAGAAATGGAGCCTGGATTTAGCACGTGTAGAGATTGAGCTATTGACTGAATGGCAAGCCGAGATCTCATCTGCGCACGTGCCACCTCTGGGCGCCATTTTGCTTAAGTCCGCTGCTGGGAGATCAATGGGCCAGAGGCAGCACGTGCGCAAATGAGATCTTGAGCCGAGAACTCCATCTGTGCACGCGTCAACTCTGGGCACCATTGTTTGAAGCCCGTCTTCAGCATAGCCCCAGCTTCACCACAGCCCGCAGCGCACTGCCTGCTACACAGAGCAGCGCACCGCCCGCAGCACAGAGCAGAGCGCACCAGCCGCAGCACAGAGCAGTGCACCACTCACCCGCAGCACAGAGCAGTGCACCACCCACCCACAGTACAGAGCAGCTTACTGCCTGCCCGCAGCACATTGCACCACTTGCAACACAAAGCAGTGCACTGCCCACACGCTGAACAGAGTGGCTCACAGCCTGCAGCATTGCCCCTGCCTCCTGCAACCCCTCTTCACCACCTCCCAGTAGGCTACATTCGCATTATAAGACGCACCCCTCATTTTCCTCTATAACTTTTGGGAGGAAAAGTGCGTTTTATAATCTGAAAAATACGATAATGAAAAAAATGCATGGTGTCACTCGTATTTTGATACACAGCCAAGATAACACACACAGCTGAGGGCTGCAACATCCAGCTGTCTGATTTGTCTGCTCTGGGTATCAAAATTCGGGGGACCCTACACCATTTTTTCCAATTATTTATTTGTTTTTACACTCCACTTTTTGACCCAGACAGCTAGTATGAGGCCCACCAATCATAAATACCGGCACAGAAGGTGGGGATGAAGCAGGACTGCAACCAATCACAGACACTGTTACAGAGTGTGGGCAGAGTAAGCAGTAAATATTCGTATGGGTTAATGATCAGACCTGGAAGCAGTGTGACAGTCACAGGAAACTCTGTAAGTGTAATTCTCCTGCTTTAATCCCCATAATACTCTGGCAACATTATTCCCAGCAATCGGCTGTGAGTCAGAAATGCATCCAGGCGTCTTCCCCATTCTGTTCTCATTCAGTTTTAGCACTTTTCCATCCATTTCAGCATTTTTACAGCCCTCCCAGAGCTACTTCCAAGGTCCTCTGGAAAAATATTTGAGTTTCCCATTGACTTGCATTAGGTTAATTATTAGTGATGAATACACGAATAGTACTGTACAAATTATTCGGCACAATTAATCCGAACCCGAATATTTTACCATTCGCCCATCACCAAAGATGATCCTGGTATAGTTACTCATATGCTATTTCACTTTAAGACCAGAGCTACACGGTGACATGCGTTGCACAACATTGATTCTCAAAGAGGTCACATGACTAAAACCATTAATGCAACTTAGCTCTCTTATACAGTGCTGGCCAAAAGTATTGGCACCCCTGCAATTTTGTCAGAGAATGCTCAGTGTCTTCTTGAAAATTATTGCAATCACAAATTCTTTGGTATTATTATCTTCATTTAATTTGTATTCAATGAAAAAAAATTAAAAAATTGTCATAAAGCCAAATTGGATATAATTCCACACCAAACATAAAAAAGGGGTGGACAAAAGTATTGGCACTGTTTGAAAAATCATGTGATGCTTTTCTAAGTTGTGTAATTAACAGCACCTGTAACTTACCTGTGGCACCTAACAGGTGTTGGCAATAACTAAATCACACTTGCAGCCAGTTGACATGGATTAAAGTTGACTCAACCTCTGTCCTGTGTCCTTGTGTGTACCACATTGAGCATGGAGAAAAGAAAGAAGACCAAAGAACTGTCTGAGGACTTGAGAATCCAAATTGTGAGGAAGCATGAGCAATCTCAAGGCTACAAGTCCATCTCCAAAGACTTGAAAGTTCCTGTGTCTACGGTGCGCAGTGTCATCAAGAAGTTTAAAGCCCATGGCACTGTGGCTAACCTCTCTAGATGTGGAAGGAAAAGAAAAATTGACGAGCGATTTCAATGCAAGATTGTGCGGATGGTGGATAAAGAACCTCGACTAACATCCAAACAAGTTCAAGCTGCCCTGCAGTCCAAGGGTACAACAGTGTCAACCCGTACTATCCGTCGGCGTCTGAATGAAAAGCGACTGTATGGTAGGATGCCCAGGAAGACCCCACTTCTTACCCCGAGACACAAAAAAGCCAGGCGGGAGTTTTCCAAAACTTACCTGAGAAAGCCTTAAAACGTTTTGGAAGAATGTTCTCTGGTCAGATGAGACAAAAGTAGAGCTTTTTGGGAAAAGTTATCAACATAGAGTTTACAGAAAAAAAAAATAGGCATTCAAAGAAAAGAACACAGTCCCTACAGTCAAACATGGCGGAGGTTCCCTGATGTTTTGGGGTTGCTTTGCTGCCTCTGGCACTGGACTGCTTGACCATGTGCATGGCATTATGAAGTCTGAAAACTACCAACAAATTTTGCAGCATAATGTAGGGCCCAGTGTGAGAAAGCTGGGTCTCCCTCAGAGGTCATGGGTCTTCCAGCAGGACAATGGCCCAAAACAAACTTCAAAAAGCACTAGAAAATGGTTTGAGAGAAAGCACTGGAGACTACTAAAGTGGCCATCAATGAGTCCAGACCTGAATCCCATAGAACACCTGTGGAGAGATCTCAAAATGGCAGTTTGGAGAAGGCACCCTTCAAATCCCAGGGACCTGGAGCAGTTTGCCAAAGAAGAATGGTCTAAAATTCCAGCAGAGCATTGTAAGAAACTCATTGATGGTTACCGGAAGCGGTTGTTCGCAGTTATTTTGGCTAAAGGTTGTGCAACCAAGTATTAGGCTAAGGGTGCCAATACTTTTGTCTGGCCCATTCTTGGAGTTTTGTGTGAAATGATCAATGATTTGATTTTTGTTTCATTCTCTTTTGTGTTTTGTCATTGCAAGCAAAATAAATGAAGTTAATAATACCAAAGAATGTGTGATTGCAATCATTTTCAAGAAGAAACTGAGTATTATCTGACAAAATTGCAGGGGTGCCAATACTTTTGGCCAGCACTGTACATGCAACTAGCTGTAGTACCTGGGCGTTGCCCTGGATAGTAGCTGTCTCTCTGTCTCTCTCCTAGTCGCTGTCAGAGTGTCGCTGTCTGTATGTCTCTCTGTCTGTGTCTTTTTTGTCTGTCTGTGTCTATGTCTCTGTCTGTCTCTGTCTATGTCTCTGTCTGTCTGTGTCTATGTCTCTGTCTGTCTGTTTCTATTTCTCTGTCTGTATTTGTATAAGTCTATCTGTCTCCATCTCTGTGTCTGTCTCTATATGTGTGTCTGTCTGTCTGTCTCTTTCCCTGTCTGTCTTTTCCCCCGGCTGTCTCTGTCCAGGGCTGTCTTTTTGCCCATCTGTCTCTTTCCAGCGCTTTCTCTTTCCAGGGCTGTCTCTTTGCCCGGCTGTCTCTTTGCATGGCTGTCTTTTTGCCCAGCTGTCTCTTACCAGGGCTGTCTTTTTCCAGGGCTGTCTCTTTCCCCATCTGTCTCTTTGCCCGGGCTGTCTCTTTGCCCGGGCTGTCTCTTTCCAGGGCTGTCTCTTTGCCCATCTGTCTCTTTCCCCATCTGTCTCTTTCCCCATCTAACACTCTTCCCGTCTGTCTCTTTGCCCATCTTTCTCTTTGCCCGGCTGTCTCTTTGCCTGGCTGTCTCTTTGCCTGGCTGTCTCTTTCCAGGGCTGTCTTTTTCCAGGGCTGTCTCTTTGCCCGTCTGTCTCTTTGCCCGTCTGTCTCTTTACCCGTCTGTCTCTTTGCCCGTCTGTCTCTTTGCCCGTCTGTCTCTTTACCCGTCTGTCTCTTTCCAGGGCTTTCTCTTTCCCCGTCTGTCTCTTTCCAGGGCTGTCTCTTTCCAGGGCTGTCTCTTTCCAGGGCTGTCTCTTTGCCCGTCTGTCTCTTTGCCCAGCTGTCTCTTTGCCCGGCTGTCTCTTTCCAGGGCTGTCTCTTTCCAGGGCTGTCTCTTTCCAGGGCTTTCTCTTTCCCCGTCTGTCTCTTTCCAGGGCTGTTTCTTTTCAGGGCTGTCTCTTTGCCCGTCTGTCTCTTTACCCATCTGTCTCTTTGCCCGTCTGTCTCTTTGCCCGTCTGTCTCTTTCCAGGGCTGTTTCTTTCCAGGGCTGTTTCTTTCCAGGGCTTTCTCTTTCCCCGTCTGTCTCTTTCCAGGGCTGTCTCTTTCCAGGGCTGTCTCTTTGCCCGTCTGTCTCTTTGCCCGTCTGTCTCTTTGCCCAGCTGTCTCTTTGCCCAGCTGTCTCTTTGCCCGGCTGTCTCTTTCCAGGGCTGTCTCTTTCCAGGTCTGTCTCTTTGCCTGTCTGTCTCTTTGTCTCTTTATGTCTCTCTCTATCCGTCTCCCCACCGACATCATATTACCTCACACATAAGCTTCTTATACTAACAGTTTATTTTGTTCCTATAGCAACCACTGACAGTTGCTATAATAGCCTGTAGCCTGCATTCAGTTTAATGGAGGCAGGATTTTGGAGAGTAACTGTAAAGCGCAGGGTTACATTTTCCCATCAAAACATAGTCTATGATGTTCCCTGAGTCACATGGAGTGTCTGTGCAAAATTTAGTGATTGTAAATGTGACGGTGCAAATTCCTTTAGCGGACATACACACATACTTACACACATACATACACATACATACATACACTGAGCTTTATATATTAGATTTTGCAGTAAGTCGCATGTAAGTCTCAGTCATATACAACTTGCATTGAAATCCATGGCAAGTGAGTGCATTCGACTTTTGACCAGCGTCAAAAAATTCAACACATTTGGAAATAATTTTGACTCTGCATTCTCACAGTTGGTCGCAGTTTGCAAAGCATCACATCAGGAAATCATTACATGTGATGTTTTACAATATCAGTGCTGCATGAGACGTTGCCTTGTAGTCCTAGCTTAATGCTATATTTCACCTCAACCAGCACTCTCTTTTATTAATATAACTCCTAGCTCTATGCACAGAATAACTTTTTTCCACCTTATTTACATGTAATTTTAGTTGCCCTCCACACTAACCCCAAAACTGAAAGCCACTTTTTATAACTACATTGTGGCTTCATGCATTAAGCATGCCTGATGATCATTATGGAGAGTAAACTTCATAGTCAGTGAGACCAGTCATTTGAGTAACATATACTGTGCATAAGAAGAATATATTTTGAACAAAGGAGAATAACAAAGATAAAATGACTGCAGTTGTTATATGGCCTGATATACTGTCATGGCCAAAAGTGTTGGTACCCTTGAAATTGTTCCAAAAAAATGAAGTGTTTCTCCCTGAAAATTATTGCAAATATACATTTTGATATACACGTTTACTTCGTTTATATGTATTGTTACAAAACAAAAAAACCCTGAAAAAAGGGCAAATTGGACATAATTTCCCACAAAACTCCAACAATCAGCCATACAAAATTCTTGGCACCCTCATCCTAGTATTTTTTAATGCGCACCCTTTGGAATAAATAGCTGCAATAAATCACTGCATTTAACCATCAACAAGCTTCTTACACCTCTCTACTGGTATTTTGAACCACTCTTCGTTTGCAAACTGCTTTAGGACTCTCTTATTTGAAGGATGTCTTCTAAAAACAGCAATTTTCAGATCTCTCTATATGTGTTCATTGGTATTTAGATCCTGACTCATTACTGGCCACCTCAGAACTCTCTAGCACTTTGTTTCCATCCATTTCTGGGGGCTTCTTGAAGTATGTTTGGGGTCATTGTCTTGTTGGAAGAGCCATGACCTAGGATGTAAACCCAGCTTTCGAACAGTGGGCACTACATTGCGATCCAAAATTCTTTGGTAATCTTCAGATTTCATGATACCTTGCACACCCATCAAGGCAACCAGTGCCAGAAGTAGCAATACAACCCCAAAACATCTTTGAGGCTTCATCATATTTGACTGTAGGTACTGTGTTCTTTTCTTTGTAGGCCTCATTTCACGTTCGAGAAGCAGTAGCGTGCTTTATCAAAATGTTCTGTATTGGTCGCATCTGTCCACAGAATGCTTTCCAAGAAGGAATTTTACTTATTTACAGACATTTTGGCAAATTGCAGTGTAGATTTTTTATGTCTCTGCATCAGCAGTGGGATCCTCTTAGGTTTCCTGCCATAGCGTTTTATTCAAATGTTGAGAGAAAGTTCACTCTGACACTAATCTACACTGAGCCTGCAGGACACTGAATTTCTTTGGAACTTGATTGGGGTCACATATCCACCATCCAGACAATCCTGAGTTGCAACCTTTCATCAAGTTTTCTCTGTCATTCACTCCCAAGGAAATTAGATACAGTGCCTTGGATTGTAAATGTGGCGGCCCTGAGGCTTCAGTCGCCACAGAGGTACTGCACCTCATCCAGAGGTGTGGTATTCAATCTTGGGTAAGGAGGAGGTCAACACCGGTTCACACAAAGCACGACACCCAGGGTCAGAAACACCTCATCAGACATGGCAAGGGCGTGATTATACCCGAAGCCAGGCTTGAGGGGAGGAGTCTTAGGAGTAAGAACACAATAGTACAAGTGGGAACAGAGTGTAGAGTGTAAAGGAGAGAAAGAGGAGCAGTGGAAGAGCTAAGACCCGCAGCCTGGAGCAGGTACCACTCAGCCCGGGCACAAACAGAAGGGGTCCTACAGACCACGGGAGCATCATAACCTCTCGTGGCCTTGTTCCACATATAATCTACAGGTGGAAGGACTTGGTCGCAACACGGGGACTGGTCCCTAGGTTAGAGGAGAAGAACCTACGGGACGGGCTCCGCTAGCAAAACAAGCGGCTGAGGTGACTTTAAGCACCACATCCACACACCACACACAAATTCACTGGAAGGTGACCCAAAAGGACCAAGGGATAGAGCTTCACACCACCCAACAGGGTCCATGGGCACTGGCATAGGCTTCAGTGAGCGAGGAAGTGAGCGAGGACGCAAGGCAGGAGGGCAAAGCAAGTGCAGAGATGACCAGGGAAGGGACACTTAAGAAAGGGGCATCGGACTCGACATCCGAACTACCCGAGATTGGCTGGAGCCCATCACGGTGAATCCCAGCACTCCAAAGGTGGTCCCTGGTGTAACCTTGGAACCAGCTATGGTGAGTAAAAACCTTGAGTCTGCATCCCTGTGTTGCTCCGTTATTCGCCTGTGCCCATCATCATAGACTACTACTACCACCCCCATCTGCCCTGGGGCCCAGCTCTGCCTGTGGAGAGCTACACCATCTAAACTGCTTCAACATCTGCCCCAGAGGCCCCCATCCCGCAGTGGCAGCACCCCACTTGCTGCCTACCACAGGTGGCATCACAAACTACCATCCCCATCATCCATTCATCCCCCTTCCTTTTGATTGACACCACCGGGGTCATGGAACCGGGCCTTGCCACTGTGGAGTCCCTGTAGCAGAACCATCACGGCCCAGTGACGAGTAATCCCCACGGCCTCGGCGTGGGCATGTCATAAACTTCTTAATTATGTTCCACACCGTGGAACATCAAGATCTCTGCAGATAAACTTGTAATCTTGAAATTGTTGATATTTTTCAACAATTGTGGTTCTCAAGTCCTTCGACAGTTTTCTTCTTCTCTTTCTGTTCTGTAATTGCAATAATTTTCTCGGAGAAATACTTCATGTTTTGGAAGAATTTCAAGGGTGCTAACACTTTCAACCATGACTGTATCTGTCACTTCTTAACAGTACAAATGTGATAAAGATATGAAGGCTGAGGGCCCATATACTGAGAACCCCACTTATACCATGAAAAGGAGGCCCAAAATCCTCTATGTGAATGGAGTGGTAGTGAGCATTTGCCACTATCTATTTATGTGTGGAGGTAGCAGTGGTCACGCATACTCAGTACCTAGTTCGGAACTTGAAGCTTTGGGCCCAAATACAAATTTTCCAGGAACCCCTCCAACTAACAAAGGTTCTTAATAAACTGGCCTTCCCATATGAGCCAAAGCGACTTTTTGTCCCCCCCTTGTGACTGCGACCACTGCACTTAACACAGTTACACCTCTGTCAGTCCCATAACACTCATACAGTGAACTTTCAAACCCTATTGTCATGCTCCCAATAGTATTGCAGTGTAAGGTGAAATTGCTGATATTTTATGAAATGAAGAACATCACCAACCGGTGAATGCACACAATGGACACCCAACCACTTAAATGCTTCTGGCATTGATTGACAGTGTCAATTAAATGGTTTAACACCAGCATTAATATTCAGCTCAGGTCACTGCTGTTAGAGGCAGATACCAGCTGTATAACATGGCCAGCACCTATCTCGAATGAAGAAGTCTCAGGTCCTGAACCTCCTACGCACCCTGACAGTATTGTAATTTTACGTCACCACAGACCACAATCAGATACTTTTGGCTCAGTAAGTGTCAATGTTTCATCCAGTTATGTAGCACCATCTAACAATAACCAATGCCGATATTCATGGACTGACAATAACATGACTAATCTTTATTTTTTAGATTTAAGAACAGATTATAGAATATCCTTAATTAGCATTGACAAGGTCATTATTACTATTGGCATTTCAAATCTTTTTGAAATCCAAGTAGAGTTGAGATCAAAAATTTTCAGAAACCTGGTCCAGAAATCTGTAATTGCCAGACCAGGGCACTGTGAAACACCTACTACTTACGTCATACCCAGGTCCTCCTTTCATTAGTTAGCCACCATGACATCATGCCTGCATTGTGCCATAATGTAAAGACAATGACTGGTACCATACCAATCAAAAAAGACATTGGGGATCTAGCAAAAGGAAGTTTGCAATGGGCAAACGACCATGGACTGCTCACTACTTTACTCGACTCTGCATATCAATTTATTCATAGATTCAGATTCATTATTTCTACCAGAAAACATCAAATTTAAATATATTTTACCCAGTAGACGTTAAAAACAAAAAAAAACCTAAAACAGCCAGATGTGTAAAAAAAAAATCACTCAAGCTATTGTACAGAGTGGAATCTTTCATTTTCTGGTTTCATACTGAAAATGTATATGAAACTGCAATATTTATAAAGTTATTCTTTCTCCCAATTTTACACTTCTCCCCAAGAAGCTCATATTTAAATCAAACGTGATGAAAGGGCATTGGCAAGCAAGTAATTTTGTATGGTTGAGTGGGCAAAGTAATTTCCAGGCTTATCAGATCATGTTCCACTTGTCTGAATAGTCTTGTTTTAGCTCCGTGCATCAACACAAGCTAAGCTGCCAACACCAAATAAGACCAGGCACAAAAGGCTCAAGCGTGTGTCTTATACAAGACTAACCCAGGCCTGACCTTTACCTGCAAGTTAATATGTTACATATTTTAAATTATTGACTTAACGTATTTCTATGGAATTATACAATTCAGTACCTTTCCACATTTAATGCAAATATCAGTCATATGTGCTTAATTTGTGAGTCAGTTTATGGTAGTATCCTATATAGAATGTACTACACTCCCAAATTCCTATTTAAAAATAACAGAGCTATTCCAGATATGTAATGTATAAAGTTCAGAATGATCACTAATTACATCAATTATGGCATTGCCCAAAATTAGTACATTACTGGATAAGTGTAATTAACTAACTACACTTTGTCATTGGGCTCACGTTGTTCCCAAATTTGAGGTTTTGTATCCTGTGTATTGGATATAAATTTTAGGGCTCACACACTGATGATCTGTGTTTTTATAATATTATATTGATAGCTAATATTAAAGGGGTAGTGTCACTAACAAAGGATATTTTAATCAATAGATCTGGGAAAATAAATTCCACACTTGGATGTTTTAAATGTTATAAATCTACCCTTGCTATGTACTGTGTAATGGCTGTGTCTGACAATGCAGGAACATGGTCTGATCATACCACATCTCCTGTGCAGGGGAGGATGCAAAAGATAAAATAGAGACAGGACAGCATGGGATTGCAGATAATGCTTTTTGTGAGGTAAAAAAATGCCCAGCCTTTTAAACAAAACAGATAAACCTACAGACCATGTTCCCAAAAGGGAGTGGTCCACAATAGAATGAAAACCTAAATATTGTGATACCCTACAGAAGTGTGAAACAGAATCAAAACCAAGGATACACAATGCAAAAAGTACCAAGAGAAGTGTATAGTAAAATACAAATTATTTTATTAATACAAAAAAGGTGAACAGGTGCACAGTGATAACAAGGAAAGAATGGAAAAATCCTTGCTCAGAAACACAACCCACAAAAATGCCTGGAAATGGCCAAAAGATGACAGTAAAGGGTGCTTTACACGGTGTGACATCGCTAACGATGTATCGTCGGGGTCACGTCGTTAGTGACGCACATCCGGCGTCGTTTGCGACATCGCAGCGTGTGACACCTAGGAGCGACGATCAACGATCGCAAAAACGTCAAAAATCGTTGATCGTTGACACGTCGCTCTTTTTACAAATATCGTTGGTGGTGCATGCCGCTAGTTGTTCATCGGTCCTGCGGCATCATACATCGCTATGTGTGACACCGCAGGAACGACGAACATCTCCTTACCTGTGTCCACCAGCAATGAGGAAGGAAGGAGGTGGGCGGGATATTCCGCCCGCTCATCTCCGCCCCTCCGCTTCTATTGGACGGCTGCCGTGTGACATCGCTGTGACGCCGCACGAACCGCCCCCTTAGAAAGGAGGCGGTTCGCCGGCCACAGCGACGTCGCAGGGAAAGTAAGTCCGTGTGACTGGTGTAAGCAATGTTGTGCGCCATGGGCGGCGATTTGTCCATGACACACAACCGACGGGGACGGGTACGCTCGCTAGTGATATCGATAGTGATATCGCAGCGTGTAAAGTGCCCTTTAGGCCTAAGCCACACGGCATGAAAATCGGTGCAAATGGAGTGAGATAAAAAAGCGCATTCTACTTGGACCAATATTAGCCTGTGTGTCAGCGCACATGAGCGATTATTTTCTAAGCCCTAATCGGACTGAGAAAACAATCGCAGCATGCTACGACTGTAATGTGATTGTTGTTTCTCTCGCACCCATTCAAGTGTATGGTTGCGAGAGAAAAATCGCACTGCGGTCGTGATACACCGGTGTACTGCGAGTGCAGTGCGAGAATGGCAATAGCCGGCAACGAAGGAGAGAGGGAGAGAAATCCCTCCCTCCCCACCGCAGCGCCGGCCCGCCCATCCTCAGAGCCGACCCGCCCCTCCCAGCTGGAGTCCGCTCGCACGATCAGACCTTAGTCGCAGGGACACTCGCATCACACTCGGCTCTGCTGTACTGCCAGCGTGAACCGAGTGTCATGCGAGGGTATCGCAGTAATCCCTGTGTGGCCCCAGCTTAACGCCTGCTAACGTGGTATGTGTACATATTTAACAAATAGTGGCAGCAGAGGAAATTTTTTTTGGGCTCAGAAAACAGGCTTTTTTTTGTTTTGTATTAATATGTTTAGGCAAAACGTGTCCTAATATGCTAGCGAATTTCACAAGAACAATTTTTTGCCTCTCCATGTTTTACATAAAAAGATCCAAAAAACCCAACTAGAGTGAAACAAATGTGCGGTTTGTAAGATAATTTCACTAAATATTTTTTTGACATACTAAGCTTATTTTGTTTCATTGAATACTTAAAATATAAACTATGGGGAACACTATTTAAAATCCGTACACTTCACTTTTACACTAAACACTACTGATATGAGAATTCTACGGCCACTATTTAGTAATTCTCAGAAATACAAGTTATTTTTCACTTTGATTTGATTCTGTAATATAGATAATATATAACAATATAGGGTACAAATTAATTTTGTTGTGTTTCATGATTATTGGAAAATTACTTTTAATATTAGCATATTGTACATAATTAATTTGTCATTTACAATGTTAATGACATATGCTTCAAGAATGCTCGCCTATGTAACCCAAGAAAGCTAAGGGTTGTTTAGATCTTTGAGATATGAAAGTTACTAAGAAAAATTATGTTCACCGTGATGATCCAAACCTTTGGGCATTATACACTGTACCATTGATGTCTAGCCACAGAATGTCAATGATGTTCAGATCAGGGGACTGTGAGGGCCATTGTAAAACATTCAGCTTGCGCCTTTTGAGGTAGTCTATTATGGATTTTGATGTGTGTTTAGGATCATTATCCATTTGTAGAAGCCATTCTCCTTTCAATTTCAGCTTTTTTTTTTTTTATACAGATGGTGTTATGTTTGCATCAATACTTTGTTGAAATTTCATTGAATCCATTCTGCCCTCTACCCTAAAATTGGCTGCAACACAACCCCAAAGCATGATTTATGCACCCACAAGCTTAATGGTTGGTGAGATCTTATTTCCCTGAAATTCTTTGCCCTGTTTTCTACACACATACATTTGATCATTGTGGCCAAAGAGTTCTATTTTAACTTCAATGGTCCACAGGCCACAAAATGT
This sequence comes from Anomaloglossus baeobatrachus, assembly GCF_048569485.1. NCBI lineage: Eukaryota > Metazoa > Chordata > Amphibia > Anura > Aromobatidae > Anomaloglossus > Anomaloglossus baeobatrachus. The sequence continues at coordinate 243,803,747 of NC_134358.1, read as the reverse complement.
ATCAAGCTTGTTTAAATGTTCTTTTGCATACTTGTGACAATGAATTTTATGGTAAAGATGCGGGAGAGGTTTTCTTGTGATGACTCTTCCATGAAGGCCATATTTGTGAAGGTGTCTCTGAACAGTAAAACAATGTATCACAACTCCAGAGACTGCTATATCTTCCTGAAGGTCTTTTGTAGTGTAGTGGGGATTTTGATTTTCTTCTTAAGCTAGGATTGCTTAGCTTAAGCAGCTCTCACAGAAATTGTGCTTGGCCTTCTAGACCTTATCTTGACCTTCACTGTTCCTCTTAACTGCCAATTCTTAATTTTTAATCACCCACACACTTTCAAACATGGAGGGGGTGATTGTTGGATGGTAAAACTGCACACGAATAGCTTGCATAGAGCGCTGATCACACTTGCAGATGCACAGTCACAAACCCACAGCCTATTAGGTGATGCCCATAGATCAGGCGAGCTGCCAAGCTGTACTCAACTGCGCATCATACAGGAACAGGAGCTCTAATATGCAAGGCCTAACAAAAAGGGGCCTGGCTGTATCCTGCACAAAAAAAAGAGGTTTTTAGTTGGTGTTATGGCCATATGTGCAGTTTTACCATCCACAAATCGCCCCCTCCATGTTTGGAAGTGTGTGGGTGATTTGCTCCTCCTGCATCTGTGATGCCTCCACCTAGTGGGGGCTTAGCTGTATCCTGCTGGAGTAGCAGTTTTTGCCCTGGGTAATGTACAGCTGCAGTTCCATCTTTGCTGTAAGCAATGATAGATATTCCTCTTTTTTGTTGCTTTTTTATATATATTATATATAGTGTAGGGACCTACAAGCATGAGGTTCCCGTGACGAGGGTTGTAGGCCTCCGTCTTATGGCCATAACACCAACTAAAAACCTCATATCTTTTTGTGCAGGATACAGCCAGGCCCCTTTTTGTTATGCCTTGCATATTGGAGTTCCTGTCACTGTATGATGTGCAGTTGAGTACGGCTTGGCAACCCGTCTGATCTAATAGTATGGGCTTCGCCTAATTGGCTGTGGGTTTGTAACTGTGCATCTGCAAGTGTGAACAGCGCTCTATACAAGCCATCAGTGGGCAGTTTTACCATCCAGCAATCGCCCCCTCCATGTTTTGGAAGCGTGTGTGTGATTTGCTCCTCCTGCACCTGTGATGCCTCCACCTAGTGGGGGCTTAGCTGTATCCTGCTGGAATAGTGGTTTTTGGCCTAGGTAATGTACAGCTGCAGTTTCATCTTTGCTGTAGATATTTATTACAGATTAATTAATTTCTTACCTACTGCAGCTTACCCGCCCATAGTACAGGGAAGCATCATTATTTAGAAAATTGCTGATCACTACATTTTTCTTTATTTTTTTTGCATCTTTATTAAATTTTCTTATTGTGTATTCTGTGTGTAGTATATTCACCCCAATATGATAATAATAATAATCATAATAATAACAAACGGAAATATAAAATTAAAGTAAAACCAACAATGTAGTTGCTGAAATCGAAAATGTGTTCATCTAAACAATTTGCAACTTATACTTAAAGGTTGTATTCTTGGGTTGGAGGAACAAAAATTGAAATGGAATAAGAGAAATGTGAAGGCAAAGTAAAATGGGTCATTGCTGTAGCGTTAGTCGCTGGAGCAAACACTGCAATTTTCATGCTACATTAAGCTGATTTAATACCTAATCTGCACAAATATTTTATCCGTAAATTTATAAAAGTTCAACGCAAAAGAACAAAATACTATTGGTAGCTTGACTTCATAGTTTGTAACTACCTCCATTAGCCCATAACATAATAGGCTTCAAACCAATAACAATGAATGTTATGCCTTGCAATCTGTGCTTGGGTTAGTTGGACTTTCATTTGCTTCTATAACTCCATTTCTATCCTAACATTTAAAAACACACTCTACTTACTGGAATATTGTTTCCAGAGGTCTACAACCTTTTCAAGCCGGTAGTCATGACCATAGGCAGACGTGTTTCATAATCTATCTATCTATCTATCTATGTATCTATCTATCTATCATCTATCTATCTATCTATCTATCTATCTATCTATCTATCTATCCCTCTATCTATCTATCTATCTATCTATCTATCTAACTATCTATCTATCTATCTATCTATGTTCTAGCTCATAAGTCTACATTGATCAAATAGAAATTAACAGACATGAGAAACACCAATTTTATCTCTATTTTAGTGGAAAGTACCTACCAAAAGTGGCTTTTAGCTAGACATCCGGTGAAACACTAATATGATCATAAGAGCCCAAGGCTCATTGATGTACCTACTACACAATACTGAATAAGTAAAACCTGGATATGATAGAAAAGCATCAGAACAGTCAGAACATCTCAACTAGCTGGGATTTGATAGCCAAAGAACAACCATGCTTACCCGTGTCTATTGCCAAAAATGCCTACAATAAGCTTGTAGGTATCAGAACTAAATCATGGAGCAGTTAATGAAGGTGGCTTGGTCTAAGAGATCATGTTTTTTTCCTGTGGATAATCGGGTGCATGTGCTTTCTGCATGTGGGGCAAGAGATGGCATTAGATTACACAATGGGAAGAGGGCAAGCACTCATATAATAATATATCATAATATTTATTCACTTATCTAGTGCCATTAATGCCACAGCGCTTTCCATACATTGGCAACTCTGTCCCCATTGGGGCTCACAATCTAAAGTCCTAATCTGTATGTCTTTGGAGTGTGGGAGGAAAGCCACACACACACAAGGAGAACATTCAAACTCCTTGCAGATGTTGTCCTTGGTGGGATTTGAACCCATAAGCAGTATAATGCTTAGGACATTGATTTGCTAGGAAATTTTTGGTCCTGGTATTCTTGATATTGTGTCATAAATATGCACCTTCTAATTGAACATCATTTGAAGACCAAGTATTGGTGGTCTATTTTAGTAGGATAATGCCCCCCCCCTACAAATTAGAAACATTTTTAATGGAATTTTAAATGACATAACAAAGAGTTCACTGTGTTCACTTGGCGTTCAAATTCACCATATCCCAATCTTTGGGAAGTGCAAGATCCATGGAGTCCTCACCTCTACAATTACAGGACTTAAAAGATACATCACTAACGTATTATAGCAATTGGTGAATTAACTCATGGGAATTTTGTCTCCAGACTGGACAGGATTAAACCAAGAGTTAGCCTCCAAAAGAAAATATTTTCATTCACACTGGTTTTAAGCCTACTTATTCCTCTCATGCAAAAAAAATCAAATCACATTAATATTACAACAAAAAAATCATGGAGGAAGACCCACTACTTACCACTACTTAGCCCCTACTATCATTATAAGCTGTTCATTCCAAACTAGACACACACATGCAGGTACTACCTGTCCTACTCATCATCAGCGCACTCTGTGTATTGCTCACCCCATGTTTAATTAGCTGCCTCAACTAACAGGTCATCTCTGGATGAACTGGGTGACTACCATTCTCTACAGGGGCGTAACAACATAAGTTCAGGGGTTGCCATTGCACCCTGGTCATGGACTCTGGGGGGGAAAATATCTCTTTTCTCGTATAAAAAGACCAGTACTATTAAAGATTTGCTATAATTGGGACATTGTTGGAGCTTTTGCATTAGCATCCATGAGCTTAAAATTACACCACCGATTCTATCCCCACTCTAGCGACCATGCCTTATTCCAGGTTTAACAAAAGCTAAAGGAAAAAGAAATAATGCTTTCTCTTATAAAATTGAGGTATAAAGCAACTGACCAAATAAAAAGATAAATAACAAATCTGGAAAAGTGCTATTATGATCTCTTTAGCGGAATTTGTTGGACTTAGCAACACACACCACGGTCCCGGCCATTGACTATATGAGTGATACCAAAACCTGGTTACACCTTTGTTATTGCCAGTCATTGGGTCCACTTATTACTCGGTTTCTTAAACTCATAGCAGATGGAGTGGTTTGTCATGTTCTGCTGATGGGTTTTAGAGCTTAAATATTTGTTAATTATTCCATTATAACTGGACAATTATGCTTATACAATATAATTAGTGATTTTCTTTTGATACAAATCCTTGATGCAATCTTTTGTATTTGTTTAGATCATAACTTCACTTTTCTCAATGTCTTATATTATATATACTGAGGGCGAAATTTCTGAACATATTAAAGATCTTTAGTAAGTCACCGCTCACAGATCAGGCCACCCTTGCTCTTTGTGTTATATGAACTTACCCTGACATTGGCCTCCTTTGTCCTGCTGATGTCCACTGAACCAATTTTTGTGCTCCAGTAACTCTTACTAATTGACAAATAATCCTTTTTAGAAAAGAACATTACCTGAACACCAGAGAATCAGCTTTCCTGGTAATACCCTCCTGTGAGAGGATTACTGCTGGAAAAGGTCACGCTTGATATGCATAATATAGCTACACGTTGGCTGGATGTGTCTAAGGTTCTGTGAAATTCTCTGCATTTACTGTATTCTGGATCTCGGCTTCTCACAGATGATCTTTTTCTCAGACTTTCATTTTAGATATGTAGTGGAAAATATACGAGATTCAACAAGTCAGGGCACCAAATCCTATCTTTTCTTTATTAAGATGATGCCAACCAAGTAAATATTACAGAAAACGCTAATACAGTATTCAGGTTTTTATACATTTGAGCAAAGTGTCCAACTGATTATAATAGTATTTATTTTATACATATTATTTGGTGTGCCTAAATCAGTAGTATATGTTATTCCTGATCCAATTATATAGAAATAGCATCTTTTCCATCCAGCTGTCTGTACGTCCCCTTTTCTTGCCTGCAGGCTTTTTTAAATGTCTGGGATACTATAACCTTCGAGAGAGGAGGTAGAGCAGGTTCTTCTGTAACACAAAAATACTTCAAAATAAAGCATATGCAAAATATGCTAATTTGTATTCATCAACCTCTGCCCTCCAACATTTAGCCCTTGTTTCTTTACACATATCCCATTCGTTTTATGGAAACTCCTATGATGCCTATGACAGTCTATGTAGAGGTGAAGCTTAAAGAGAACCTTTCACCACTATTGGCTTGTTAAACTGGCTAACTTTTAATAAAGGGGTTGAAGAGCTGAATAAACATTTTATTTCTCATCTTTGCTGTTAAAATATTGGCATTTAAGAGGTTACAATGCTTAGTTCCCCTTCAAACAAGGGGCGTTAACAGAAATTCTTCTCTGGCAAAGTTTACTTTTTTCCCCATGTATGACATTGCTCAATCATAAGAAAGCCTCACAATTCAAGGGAAAAAGTAAACATCTCTACAGAAGGTCATTACAAGTTTTTCACTGTGATGTAAGACTGATATGTGTAACCTTAGCACACTAAAGGCCCCTTTACACACTGCAAAATCACTAGCGATATCGCTGTAACGTCACCGGTTTTGTGATGCAATAGCGACCTCCCCAGCGACATTGCAGTGTGTGGCACACATCAGTGACCTGGCCCCTGCTGTGAGGTTGCTGATCGCTACAAATCTTTCAGGACCATTTTTTGGTCCTTTGTTTCCCGCTGTGCAGCATGCATTGGTGTGTTTGACATCGTTACAACGACTTCGTTAGCGACTTCCCTTTCAAATAGCTGCTTTAACACGTCCCTAATGACCAGCTAGGTCGTTCTGCAGGTCCGCTTCGCAGCTGCGTGGTTGGCCAGGTCTGCCTGTTTGACAGCTCAGCAGCGACTCACCAGAGACTTTGTAGCGATCCCGGCCAGGTTGGGATCGCTGGTAGGATCGCTAGAAAGTCTCAGTGTGTAAAGGGGCCTTAAGAGCTCACTGTTGAGACCTTCTGTCATTACAAGCACTGGGAGTGTGAAAATCTCAGTGTGATAAGGTTAGACACATGAGTCTAACCATATCACAGTAAAAAAACAACTCTGATGGCATTTACTTTTTTTTTTTCTTCCTCTATGATGCTGCTTTATTATGATTGGGCATCGTCACACAGAGAAAAAAGTAAACTCCCCCCAGAGACTAATTTCTATTAACGCTTCCTTGGTTGAAGGGGAAATTAGCATATTAGTTGTCCTAAATTTTAGAAGCCAGCAGAGATGAGAAATATATGAAACTAAAACGGTGTTTCATTTAGCTCTTCAGCCACTTTATCATAAGGCAGCCAGATAAACATGCCAAAATGGATGAAAGCTCCTCTTTAATTGTGCTGCATCTCAATGGTTACCCTTGATTTAAGCAAGGATGTAGCATGTTGTTGGTCTTATTTGCCACTTTTTGAATGCATAAGGGCATATGAATAAGCAAATCATTAATTTCCTATTAGTCTTATTCATATGTTTATATTATGTCACTGTTGTGCACAGTGCCTTATAAAACTTCCCTTGAGTAGTATAGCAGAAAGAGGATTTTTCCGAGTAATTCCATATAAATTCAACAGAAAAAAAGGGTAGCATGCTTCATCAGACCACTTGCTAATAATGGAGGTATTTCCCTATCGTTCTATGGTATTTCATACTATGGTATTTCATACTTTAAGACTAAGTGAACCTTACTGCCATGCTTAGAGCATATATTTGTCCATGCAAATGGAGCTGTAAATGCTCAATGACAGTGTGCATAAGCCTAAATTGTACAAATATTTGATCTTGTGATACAGTGGTATGCAAAAATGTAGGCACTCCTGGTCAAAATAACTGTTATTGTGAACAGTTAAGCAAATTGAAGATAAAATGATCTAAAAAAGGCATAAGGTTAAAGATGACACATTTCCTTGATATTGTAGGCAAAAAAAAGAATCATTTACATTTTTAAATAAACAAAAAAAGAAAATGGGCCACTGTAAAAGTTTGGGCACCCTGCATGTGTAGCACCCACGGGGCAAAGGGGTCGATTGGCTCACCTTTACTCATCGCTGTGCCGGTGATGCAGGTCTCTGCCTGGCCCGATTCCATGACCCTGAGGTGTACAGTGAAAGGGAAGGGTGATGGAGGTGGAGGATGGCAGTTGTCGTGACGCCACCTACGGTATGCCAGGGATTATCCGCCACTGCGTTCACTGCCCTCTGGGGCGGATGGTAATGGCACAGCTGAGATGGCTCTGCTCCCTGCAGGTGGAGTGGGTCCCAGTGGATAAGGAAGAGGGCTGGAGTCTCCGCCGTTGGCGCCAAGGTGCGAGGCGCCGGCACCGGTAATAATAGGCTGAGGCAGCTGTTGCGTTTCTAGGTCTTTTACTCACAAGTTATCCCCTGCCAGGGCCTCAGCCGATCCCGGGCAGGTCAGAGGTTAAGTCTGGTATGGCAGTCTGTGGGCCCTTCCTTGTTGCACTCTCTCTGTGCCGGATCCCTGTGCCTTGAAGCACTTGGGGACCCCGATATTCGTCTAAAGTCTCAAATGTCCCATTCCGTATGCAGGTGGCGTGGACCCTCGCCGTGGGGCCTGGCTGGCTACAATCCCGACCCCGGATCCTATGTGTCACTTTGCTGTGACCAGGGAAACATGCAATCTCCAAGTCCTGCAGAATTTGGTGATCCAACTTAAAGTCTGTATCGTCCTTGGGCTCTGCACCCTGATCAGCGCCGGTCCCAAGGAACAGTTAAGCTCACCTCCAGGTGACCATTAATTTTCCTTTGTCCCACAGGTACTACAAATATCGAGCTCTTCTCCTATCTGCGTCTCCAGCCTTCTCCCAGTCTGGTCAGGTCTCCCTCGGGAAGTTCTTAAGCATGCTCCCGAAGGACCTTGTTCTTGCAGTGTTCCAGACTATTCTAACTTGAATGTTTCTGTGTTCCTGTATTTCCCCAGTGGTCCCCCATCCCTCTTGATGACTCACAGTGGCTGGGAAAAAACCCGTTGTTATGGTAATCACCTTTGTTGGGAGCACCTGACTGTATGTGTTGTGCAAGTGTGTTGTGTAAGTGAGAAACTCCACACATTAACCTCCTCCTTACCAGGATGAATACTGCACCTTAAAGGAGGTGCAGTACCCTGTGGCGACTGAAGCCTCAGGAGCGCCACACATGGTTAGTACCTAGCAGCACCCACTTTGGCAAGTATCACAGCTTGTCAATGCTTTTTGTAGCCAGAAAAAGTCTTTCAATTCTTGTTTCAGGGATTTTCATCCATTCTTCCAGGAAAAGTTCTGTGAGATTCCTGTCTTGCATGCACAGCTCTTTTGAGGTCTAGCCACAGATTTTCAATGATGTTCAAATCAGGGGACTGTGGTTGCCATTGTAAAACCTTCAGCTTGCACCTTTTGAGGTAGTCTATTGTGGATTTTGATGTGTGTTTAGGATCATTATCCATTTTTAGAAGCTATCCTCTTTTCAACTTCAGCCTTTTATATATATATATATATATATATATATATATATATATATATAAATGGTGTTATGTCTGCATCAAGAATTTGTTGAAATATTTGATGCAAACATAACTCCATCTGTAAAAAAAAAGCTGAACTTGAGAAGACAATGGCTTATACAGATGGGTAATGTTTCGCAATAGACTTTCTCAAGAGTAGCAAGCTGAAGGTATTACAATGGCTCTCACAGTCCCCTGATCTGAACATCATTGTAAATATGTGGCTAGAACTCAAAAGTGCAGTGCATGCAAGACAACCCAGGAATCTCACAAGAACTAGAACTTTTCCAAGGAAGAATTTATGAAAATCCCTCAAACAAGAATGAAAGACTCTTGGCTGGCTACAAAAAGCAGTGATACTTGCCACAGGAGGTGCTATTAGGTACTAACCATGCAGGGTGCCCAAACTTTTGCATCAGCCCATTTTCCTTTTTTGTTAATTTAAAAATGTACAAGATGAAAATTAAATATTTTTTTTGTCTAAACTACAAAGGAAATGTGTTATCTTTAACTTTATGCCTTTTAGAGATTATTTAATCTTCAAGTTGCTTAACTGTCTACAATAGATATAAATATATGGTGTGCACTCAGCTATAGATGAGTTTGGAGGTGCTAGTGAGTGGACCAAGGTCCAGACTATCATATGCAATATAGACACTGCACTCTCTATTCAAAAACGAGGTATACAAAGACCAACAAATTTGTTTTTTTCAAAAAAATTTTTTGTATTTTTATTTTTCAATGATTTTTCAATGCTATAAGAAAAAAGTGGTAATAATACATATGGTGGGACGTTTCGGCCATAACATTGGCCTTCTTCACGCCGTATTACACTGTAAAGAGGGCAAAAATAAGACAGAATCAACATACAAAATTAAAAAAGAGTAATTTACATATAGATACATATATACATTTTTAGAGAATTTTTTTCTCAGCAAAGAACTTTATCCATGTCAATACTGCGTCCTTGGACATATGATACGTAACATTATACGGTAAGTTACCACAGGTGTGTCATGTTAAGGCAGGACAATGGCGACAGTAGCAAGGGTGAAAATGTAGCACCTACCTCCATAGAAATGGGGGAACTAGTTTCCAATAGGTGAAGGGAGTGAGTACAAAGAGAAATAGAGTAGGGGAAACACCCTGGGTATTGTTTTTCTCTATTGGTCACGGGAGGCAAATCCTGCAAATGAAGGTAAAAAGGTTGAGATTTAAGTATATGGAATCTATGACTAAGGTATGTATATCTGGATGAGAATACCTGGTGGGTAAAGGATCTCAGGGTGTGTTTGCTCCGGAGAGGTCTAATGGGTACATCTGCGGGACATTTGAGATTGTGGTCTCTAAAATGTGGAATGGAGAGTCGTGGTGGGTTTCTCAAAAGAAGCTTTCAGTTAGTATCTACAGTATTCATAGTGGATAAACCAGCTACCTTGTAATGTTGCATAACCTTAATCCACTAGTTATGGGAATGATGCAGAAACCTGTTCTAGATGTAATATTTTCAGTAACGGTGTCATGCTTTTTGTCCTATAGAGCAAGTGACGTGTATAGTCAAAGATTTATTGAAACTATGGTAAAGGTTATAAAAAGGAGAAAAAATACCTTTTTGGACTCCACATGTAAGGTATAACTATTTGTATGTCCTGTGATAATCCTTACAGTATGTGATTCCTTTAAAGAGATATAAGTAGAGCTTATTCAGGATTATTATATACCCATGTGATCATTAATGTATAGTGTTTCACACTATACACGTCACTTGCTCTATAGGACAAAAAGCATGACACCGTAACTGAAAATATTACATCTAGAACAGGTTTCTGCATCATTCCCATCATTCCCATAACTAGTGGATTAAGGTTATGCAACATTACAAGGTAGCTGGTTTATCCACTATGAATACTGTAGATACTAACTGAAAGCTTCTTTTGAGAAACCCACCACGACTCTCCATTCCACATTTTAGAGACCACAATCTCAAATGTCCCGCAGATGTACCCATTAGACCTCTCCGGAGCAAACACACCCTGAGATCCTTTACCCACCAGGTATTCTCATCCAGATATACATACCTTAGTCATAGATTCCATATACTTAAATCTCAACCTTTTTACCTTCATTTGCAGGATTTGCCTCCCGTGACCAATAGAGAAAAACAATACCCAGGGTGTTTCCCCTACTCTATTTCTCTTTGTACTCACTCCCTTCACCTATTGGAAACTAGTTCCCCCATTTCTATGGAGGTAGGTGCTACATTTTCACCCTTGCTACTGTCGCCATTGTCCTGCCTTAACATGACACACCTGTGGTAACTTACCGTATAATGTTACGTATCATATGTCCAAGGACGCAGTATTGACATGGATAAAGTTCTTTGCTGAGAAAAAAATTCTCTAAAAATGTATATATGTATCTATATGTAAATTACTCTTTTTTAATTTTGTATGTTGATTCTGTCTTATTTTTGCCCTCTTTACAGTGTAATACGGCGTGAAGAAGGCCAATGTTATGGCCGAAACGTCCCACCATATGTATTATTACCACTTTTTTCTTATAGCATTGAAAAATCATTGAAAAATAAAAATACAAAAAATTTTTTTGAAAAAAACAAATTTGTTGGTCTTTGTATACCTCGTTTTTGAATAGAGAGTGCAGTGTCTATATTGCATATAACTGTCTACAATAACAGTAGTTTTGACCAGAGATGCCCAAACGTTTGCATACCACTTTATCTGTCTATATCTAGCTTTCTGCGTATGGTTGGCTTCTTGGCTTTGTCATTAATATTGATATGCTAGACATGAAAGTATACTATCTTTTTACATTCATATACATAACTAGAAAATATGAATGCATATAATGAAATGCAATATGCATATCCTTCCAATATCGTACAGTATATATTTACCTGAAGCTGTCTTTGATTGGCTAATTAATGCATGGTATATTACACGCATTAAAATTAATGATCATTGACAGGTATATTATCCGCATCTCTGCAGGACATGATAAATCCTGAGAATTACATGTCTTGCTGCTGGTTATCTTCACTTTAAATTGTGCAATATCCTATATCTAATAAAAAGAACAGGCGTGCATTACATTGTTCTTAATGTTACCATAGCTGCCTCCACCTTTGTTTCCCAGTACACAGTATTTTTTACTTTCCTGTCATGACAGCCTCAAGTTCCTATTTCCCTCTTCCCTTCATAGAAATAATCATTTTTGTTTAAGGTTTATTACATGGAAAAGTACATGATCCCAGATTGAATAGTGAGGTTGTAATTCAGTCTCAGGGCTGCAAATTTTGCAGCTCTATCCAAACCCTTAAGCTATATTGTTGCAGACTTGGACATTATCCGTATCTCTAGATTGAATTACAGTATTGTACACATCCCAGTTGTCACATTGTACTATACAATTAGGACTGGGAGGAATGGACTTTTTCGTGCATCAAGAGATTTTATGATCATTTTCCTAAATCAAAAGTTAGATACTATGACATACTGTTATGTGACATAAAATAATAAAGTCTGGTTAAAAAATACTGTTCGTGGCTCTAAGGAGACTGCAAATAAAACATTTTGCTGTTTTGCCTGAATCATTGTCTGCTTTGGAACTCCAAAACCATTAAATAAAAGAGCAAAGCACTGCTCAGGGTAACTGTGCGCCTCACTACGGCGTGCTCCGGTCTATCCCGCTGTGAATGGGTATGATTTATAATGTTTAGTAATGTGTTTATACTTATATATTCATTATTTTATGTTATTAATACAATGTATTATATTACAACAACTGAAGTTCAAAATTACTAAAAAATGTAACAAAGTTTGATCCCTATGGAAAGACATTGGAAAAACGGAAGCTTTTATGCTGTAAATATCTGAAAGGGGTTGTCTCATTAGAACGTCTATGTGCGGTGAACTAGGTGTAATTTAGGCCTGTTTCACCCGTCAGTGAAAAACACACATTTTTCACTAACGTGTAAAAAACACATATGTCCCTCCATGTCCTGTGATTCACGATTGATTGCTCTCAGTGAGAGAAACAAAATTAAATTTTTTTAGTTGTGATACCTTTTAATGGCTAACTAAAATAAAAATAAAATATGATGTTATAAAGCAAGCTTTCGAGACATCTCAGGTCTCTTTCTCAGGCATGGTAATGCAGTCACTGATTCACGGCACACGTGGGTTATCCATTTGCTATTCATGATCCGTAATCCATGGATCCGTTATCCATTTGCTATCCATGATCCATAATCCGTCATCCGTGATAGCACATGGACGTATACTCACCTGTCCGCGCTCCTGCTGTCCGTGGTGCTGAACTCCTTGGCTCTGCTGTGTTCCCGGCTGCTGCTGACTCCCACTGCAGCTACTTCCGGGTCGGCTGTGTTGTGCATAAATGCATATGCTGAGAATAATGAGCTGGCCTGAAAGCAAAGACAGCAGTGGCTGAAGGCAGTGTCATTGGAGAAGGTGAGTATAAAAAGCTTTTTATTTTCAATGTACGTTTTTTTCTGGTACGTGTTTCATGGATTACACCATAGTGTGGTCCATGGGACATCAGTTATGCCAGAGAAAAACGGACATATCTCCGTGTGGAAATCACGGATGCGTGTACACCGCACGGAAACACACAGTCATTGAAAAATCACTGATGTGTGTGAAGACCCATTGATTTTAATAGGTCTGCATATGTACATGATTCTGGTATGTATAAAAACTGTCACTTAGGCCCGTTTCACACGTCAGTGAAAAACACTGACATTTTTCACTGGCGTGTAAAACACGCACATGTCCCTCCGTGTGCCATGATTCACGGCACACGTGGGTTGTCTAAGTGCAATCCGGGCTCCATTCTCCGTGACCCGTGATTGCACTTATAGATTAACTCACCTGTGCGCGCTCCCGCTCTCCATGGTGCTGATCGCTCCCGTGCTGCAGCATCCAGCCGGCGCTGACCCCCGCAGCAGCTGCTTCCGGGTCGGCTGTGTCGTGCATCATGAATATGCGCGACGGTAATGAGCCGGCTCAGAAGCAACAAGCTGCACGGGCTGCAGAGAGTGTCGCTGGAGCCGGGTGAGTAAAAAGGATTTTTATTTTAAAAGCACGTTTTTTTCTGGCACGTGTTTCACGGACCACACCACTGCGTGGTCCGTGGGACATCAGTGATGCCAGAAAAAAATGGACATGTCTCCGTGCGGCAATCACGGACACGCGGGTACGCTGCACGGAGACACGTGCAGTGAAAAATCACTGACGTGTGAGCAGACCCATTCATTATAATGGGTCTGCGTATGTCAGTGAAGGGGCCAACAATATTTTACCTGCCCAGGCCATAGGAACAAATGTAAAAACAGGATGCAGCAAAACCCACTAATACAGATGGAGGCAACAGGTGCAAAACACTGATGGAGCAACCACCCACACACTGCCAGTCCATGGAGGGGGTGATTGCTTAGTATTAACATTGCACACACATACAGTAGATTGTATAGGGCGCCGTTCACATATGTAGCTGCACAGTGTCTGGCTTACAGTTTATTGATGACGCCCATACTATTAGACTAGGTGGGCTGCCTATATAAGCCATTTGCGTGCAATTTTAATACTGTGCTTTCTAACTCTTCTGATGTCTATGATTAGCTCGCAGATGTTGACTCTTAAGCGAGCGATAGCACCCGACCACGTTGGTGGCACGTCATGGGGTGATCACTGCCGTAGTGAACAATATCGCTATGGCAGCGTCACACGCAATTACCTCTTCAATGATGTCGCTGTGGCTGCCGAACAATCTCTCCTTTAAGGGGGAGGTTCGTTCGGTGTCACAGCGGCGTCACTAAGCGGCCGCCCAATAGAAGCGGAATGAGGAACAACCTGTGTCCTGCAACAGCAACCATATTTGGGATTAGAACAACGTGTCACCGATCCACAATTAGATGAGTAATTTTGATCGTTAGCGGTCGTTCGTGCGTTTCACACACAACGACGTCACTAACGAGGCCGGATGTGCGTCACGAATTCCGTGACCCCAACGACATCTCATTAGCGATGTTGTTGCGTGTAAAGCCCCATTTAGACTTGTAGTTCATAGGCAGGCTAGCAAGAGTTAATCTCTGCTGGGCTGCTTGTTAATTTCCTTTAGTCACATGCAGTGGGAGAGCCAGTCACGTTCACTCCCCTCCTATATATGCTGGCTGGAAGCTTCCAATAATTCCTGCTATAGATTATTTATATAGCGCAGCACCCCATGGGGCAGGTGTTTTAACCTACTTGTCACTGGGCCTTGGGTGCAGATCCTCTGCGTTGTCACGGGGTGGCCTGGCCGGGTTCCGTTGCTCCGAGGCGTACAGGAAGGAGGATTGGAAGGTGACAGGGAGGATGGAGGTCGCAGTTGGGGGTTTAGGAAAGTCTATTAGGATTGTGACGCCACCTGTGGTACGCGACCAGGGATGGGGGCTGCCGCTGCAGGGTCTCTCACCGGGGCAGATGTTGGGTGCAGCCGGGATGGTGTCGCTCCCCACAGATGGAGCGGGATTACCCCGGGAGGATGGTGGGGGTTTGGTGGTAGTCTTCGTTGGCACCGCAGCGCTGGGTGACAGCACTGGTTAAAGGAGAGGCAGAGACAGGGGCTGCAGTTCCAAGTCTTTTTACTCACAGGTTGTTCAGGCGCTTCCCCAGAGTACCGTTCTCTGCCACGATGGGCTCCAGCCGATCCCGGATCTGTCGGTGGTCACCGCCGGTGCCCGTGAAAGTTAAGTGAAGTGTCCCTCTGTAGCTATCCGGAACCCGGGCCGAGCTACGGGCCCACAAGGAAAGATGAAACACTAACTCCTGTGTCAGTGCTAGATATTATCCCAAGCTGTGCCTCTGAAAGTTCTGTCTAAAATGTCATGGTTGCGCCTACTTCTACTCCATGTGGAGCCCACCCCCCAGTGGTTCTCATAGCAACTGGGGAAGTCCCATGCTTTTTGAAGGCTGGCTCCCCTGTCTGCCCTAGCACCTGCTGTTGTTTGTGTGTGTTTTGTGCAGGTACCAGCAGGTTACCCCTCTCCTGACCCGGTATAGATATTACATCTGAAAAATGGTGTAATACCCTGTGGCGCCTGAAGCCCAAGGGCGCCATATTTACACTGGTCTGGAGAGGTGGTTTGATCCAGACTTACTGGTGGTTGTAGTGCTTTTTTGCTTTGAGCGGCTGTGGTGTTAATCCTTGTGTCTTTTTGTTGCTGCCTTATTTCTCTTGCTTTTCACCTTAGTTTCTTACTGTTTGTACCTGTGAGTTTGCAGTGTGTCTAAGTTTTGGGTTTTCCCTGACTGTACAAATCTGTGTTGCCATCACACTCCTGCCCCTTCCTTCCCTGGCACAAGACTCAGGCATTTACAGCATTAGGAGTAACCCAAGTCCTTCACTATCCCAGTCACATTAGGACATTTTCCTGGAGAAATACTTTATATTCAGGAACAAATTCAAGGAAGTCAAAACTTTTCATCCATGACTGTATGTCACACAAATTAGTTAATAACATTTACCACATGTCTACTTTACATCAACATCATTTTTGAAACATATTTTTTGTTAGAAAGTTTGTTAGAAAGTTCCCACAAGTGGCCCAATTTTAGAAAGTACATACCTGAAGGAATTTATCTAGATGTGTGGCGAGCACCTTGAACCCCCAGATGTTTCACAAAATTTTATAACATTGAACCATGAAAATAAAAAAATCACATTTTTCTAGAAAAATGTTGCTTTAGACCCAATTTTTTTTATTCTCCCAAGCGTATCTGGAAAAAAATGTATTGTAAAATATGTTTTCAATTTCTCCTGAGTACGCCAATACCCCATATGTGGTGGAAGGCTATTGTTTAGGTGCACAACACTAGTCAGAAGGGAAGGAGTGCCATTTTGGCTTGAATAGATTATGGACGCCATATCACATTTGAAGATCCTCTGACATGCTAAAACTCCATATTAGTAACATGGATGCCTCCTATATTTCCATTTATAGATAACGGTCCTAAGTGGGGATTTGTTTTTTTTGTGGATTGAGTTGAAGCTTTTGTTGAGCAGATTTTACATAAAATTTTGGATCACATTTATCACGTGCTTTATGCTGAGCGCTTACATCTAAATCTCTGAATTACATAATGCAGATAGCACCCTTGAGGGATCCATTTACTATAATATAGTAAAATTAATAAGAAATGTTTATTCTTCAGGTTCAAAAGGTAACTGGTTCAAATCCAGGAGCAGCCATGAAGATTTCCCCAAAAAAGAAAAGAGAAACAGAATCATGCAGCTCATTGATAGTAGTTTCTTAGCCAAGAAAATTGCTAAACTGACTCATGCAAGTGCCATGATAGTTGAAAGAATACGAATTGAAGTCCATCCAGCCCTTCAAAAGCTAAGTAGTGGATGTCCAGGCAAAATATCGGAGTCAACAAGTTAGCTCATCACAAAGTTAATAAGGTCTGGCACGACAAACATGGCAGTGGAGGTGGCTTGTATAGTGAGATCACAGACGTCCATACAAGCACCATGTGATGCACGATTCACAATTCTTAAATAGTGGCCAGAAAGAAGGTGAAGAAAGCTCAACTTAAATATCATCATAAGAAGTGTTGGCTCAAGTTTGCATAAAAGTATGAAAAGGGGACAGTAGAAGATTGAAAACAGGTTACTTGGAGCAATGAGACAAAACTCAATAGACTAGTCTCTGATAGGAATAATTGGGTCTGGAAGAAACAAGGGAAAAAATCTAATGGATCGAGAAATTGAAGAAACTGTCAAGTTTGGTTGGGAAAGCCTGATGATATGGGGTTGTTTCACAGCCAAAGGTGTTGCATACTTGACCAGGATCGATGGTGGTCTCAATGCTGAGCTATATGTGTGTATCCTACAATACGAGTTTGTACATTCAAGTACAATGACTAAAAAAGGATGACATAGTGTTCCAGCAAGATGCGACCTGAAGCATATGTCGAGACGGCAAAGAAATGGTTCAATGACAATAAAGTTGAGGTTCTGGATTGGCCTCACAGTCCCCAGACCTCAAACCAATTGAACACTTTTGGGTAGGTATGAAGAAAAAGCTGTATACATACTCAAGTAAGTCAACTAGTATGCACCAACATTGGGAACGTGTAGAAGAGACCTGGGATCAGATCAAGACATGCTTGCATCTGATCGAGACCATGTCCAGAAGGATTCAGGCACTATTGAAAGCCAAAGGTGGATTTACAACATACTAACAAAATAATAAAAGTTTAAAGTTAGATTTTTAGGAGCAAAACAGTAACAATGCAGTACATGACAAGAATGTGCATAACTGATCATATGCCAAATAGTTGCATCAACAAATATATGTAAGAGATAGCCAACACGATTGTATGTAAAATTAAAGTAATATCAATAGAACCATGATTGATTGCTCTCAGCAAGAGAAACAAAACTATAATTAATTATAATTTTGTTTCTCTCGCTGAGAGCAATCAATCATTTTTCAGCTGGCTAACATGGTACCAAAATGTTTTCTTTTAACTATCAATAGAACCAGGCACTCCAATATGGTGAACTTTATTGAATTTATTTTTGAAAAGCTTCCAGTCCAATGCAATACACATTTAGTCTTATATTCAGACATTCATCAGTAAAACATGCTGATAATGATACACTGCTTGGAAGTGCCACTGGGGAGTAACTGCTGTGGAGATGAGGGCTCAACTCAGTCATAGGGCAGGGTTACACAGAATAGCCTGATTGCCTTGCATGTGACACCTAGTCTGCAGTGATAATCTCCAGCTGATAAAGTACTGATTGTATTGAAACTACAAAAAGCTGCTAAGTAAGTGACACATCCCTGAAATCATGCTCTCTGGATCTGCATTATGCTGCTCTTATAATATATAGAAAAAAATCCTAGTAACGGATTCCATTTAATAAATTAATATGAGATACAAAGACTGCAGTGTTCTAGTTTGATAATACTTTACTACAAAACAGTAATAAAACAAACATTATGCAATATTTTATATCCCTGACTTACAATTATTATTTTGTGATCTTTTGGTGTAAGTCTTCAGAGTTGTAGCCTTTGGGAGATAATGCTTTTGTAATGACAAACTGACAAGAATCTACTGCCTCGGCCTAACATTTCTGTAAGATAAGTCAAGGTGTCAAGACAAGGCAATTTTTTCCCCTTTTTAATTAATATTTCATGCTCTGATAATCACCTACCCTGTACATAGATCACAATCAGGAAAATATATTCATTACCTAATTTATATGCTTTAATTAGAAGGAAATCTCTGGTTGTAGTTTTTCAGAGTCAATACATGATTAAGAGAAAGAGAGAAAAATTATTTTTTCTAACAGGCTTTTTAACTCAGGTGAAATGAGTTAGAATGTCTACAGGATTAAAGTCATGGTGCTCATCGGAGCCATTAAAATACATTGAGGCCATTGACCTGTCTCCGTATCTTGGAAGTGAAAACAATGGTGGCGATTATTAAATGGGTGTTCTGAAGTTCTTAAATTGCTATTGGACAGCATGAAAATAAGCAAATTTGCAATGACAACTTTAATCTTTTATAGTGTTTCATAGAAATTAACCACCAAACCCTGGGTTTGAAGTACCATATTTTTCGCTTTATAAAACGCACCTGATTATAAGACGCACCCCCAAATTTGGTGAAGGAAAAGAATTTTTTTTTTTAATGTTAAATGGGGTCCATCTAATAATGCCAGTGTCCGTCTAACAAATCATATAGGGTATATGTCCCTCATAGCCCCCCATCCTAAAATTAGCCCCCTTAATCTGGATATGGCCCCCTTATATTGAATATAGCCCCCTTGTGCTGGCACACATTCCCCTGTGCTGCCTATGGCCCCCTATGGATTGCACACATTCCCTGTGCTGCTTATGGCCCCCTATGGATTGCACACATTCCCCTGTGCTGCCTATTGCCCCCTATGGATTGCACACGTTCCCCTGTGCTGCTTATGGCCCCCTAAGGATTGCACACATTCCCCTGTGCTGCCTATGGCCCCCTATGGATTGCACACATTCCACTGTGTTAGATATCGCCCCCATGCTGCTGTCCATAGTAAAATAAAACACTCTTTCCTTACCTCCTCCAGTGCTGATCTCCCTCCTGTCTCCCTCCGTGCTTCTGTACCTAAACTTCCTGGTTCTTGGTGCCCGTCATGTCATCGGCAAAGCAGAGTGACTTCATCTCTGCATGCCTGATCACAGTGGAAGTGTCGGAGGCGGGGGCCAGCTTTCCCCGTCGCGGGGGCTGCTCGGGGAGATCACGCTCGGATCTGGTGCCTTCTCCTTGGTGGCTCGAGCGGGCCGGACCCAGGGCTCGAGCAGCGCTCCTCGCCCACGAGTGAAAGGGGGGGTGGAATTTGGATTTGGGATATGTACAGAGTTCGTGACGCCACCCACGGGTTGTGGTGATGGTGGGCACCACCGCTGCTGGTGACGGGGTTCCCGGTAGCGATGGCGGGGAGCAGCTAGATGTCGACCCCTCCGTGGGTAGGGGCGGTTGGTCCCGGGGCCCGGTAAAGGGTTGGGTTTCCGTAGGATGGGGTTTGAAGGGTGCAGGGTTGCGGTGCAGCGCAGCGCGGTGCCGGATGGCACTGGTGTACTCACTCAGACACAGATGGACAAAGTCTCTGGTAAACCAAATGGCTGGCTGGACGGGGGCCCGCAGCCGGCTGCGGTGTTCTCCCTGGATGGGCTGATGGTGGCTGTCGTTTCCCTGCACCTGTGTTTTGTGTCTTGACTCCAATGCCTGGGCACTGGGAGTCCGCTCCCTGACATATACATGCCGGAGGAGTCCTTTTGCCCGCAGACACTGGCCCTTTGGATCTCTGGCCCTTGGCGGTGGCACTTATCCGGAACGGTTGGGCTGTTGCCTTCAATGGGGACTTGGGTGGGAATGAACCCCTGAGGTCCAGACTGCAATCAGAGAATTTGACTAGAGGTTGGCTTTAAGCCTAGTCGGGGTCTGAGTACCCTGCCTGATGCTTGGCTCCAATCGGCTCCCCGGTTCGGTACCAGCGGGCCACCGCCTGATCCCGGTCCTACGGTTCCGCTGACCTTCACCAACTCTTGCAGACGGCCACCACCGTCTTCTGACCTTGCTGGACGTACCTGGGCTCCAACACAGACACCCACAGTTTTCCCTCCTCACTCACTCTACTGCCCACAACGGGACTCTCTGACTGACTACTCCTCACTGACTACTGTGTTTTCCCACCTACAGGTCTGTGAACTCCTCGGTGGCGGGGCCAACTGCCTGGCTCCGCCCCACCTGGTGTGGACATCAACCCTGGAGGATGGCAACAAGGGTTTCATGTGTGACTGGTGTGACCTGTCCAGGGGAGGGGGTGTGTGATCTTGTGTAGTGACCTGTGACCCCTGAGGTCCAGGGCGTCACATTCCCCCTTGGTTTAATGCAGACTGTCCGCGGGCTACCCGTCCACCACCGGTTTTATTTTTCTGAAAAGATATAAAAATATGGGAACAAAACATATAAACAGTAAGCATTTCTCATTTCTTCCCTTACGGGAGGCACATTCTAAGGGCGACTTTGCACGTTGCGACATCGCACGTGCGATGTCGGTGGGGTCAAATCGAAAGTGACGCACATCCAGCATCACTTTCGACATCGTACTGTGTAAATGCTAGATGATACGATTAACGAGCGCAAAAACGTCGTTATCGTATCATCGTTGCATTCACCGACATTTCCATAATGCCAGTGCCGCGACAGGTGTGTGAAGCCGCAGGAGCAAGGAACATCTCCTTAGCTGCCGCCGACGGCTATGCGGAAGGACGGAGGTGGGCGGGATGTTTACATCCTGCTCATCTTCACCCCTCCGCCGCTATTGGCCGCCTGCCGTGTGACATCGCTAGGACGCCGAACGACCCGCCCCCTTAGGAAGGAGGCAGGTCGCCGGCCAGAGCGACGGTCGCAGGGCAGGTGAGTGCATGTGAAGCTGGCATAGCGATAATTTTTGCTACGCCAGCTATCACACGATATCGTACCTGCGACGGGGGCGGGGGCTATCGTGTGCGACATCGCAGCATCGGCTTGCGATGTCGCAACATGCAAAGCCCGCCTTAAACCGTTACAAACGGATCATATTTATTAATAACAGGGAACGGGTCCATGTCCTTCCGCTTTCCCACCCAAGCAACCTAGACCTTGATGCTGCAGCACCCCTTTTCCCCAGTCCGGAAACAGGAACCTGGCCCAGGCTACCCAAGCGGGAACGGGTACGATTTCTCGCACCCGGCAGTCACTCAGGTCCAAGGGGACCCCTGACCCGGAGGATGGTCACCGGTCCTGGTGGTGACCGGTCCCCAGCCTGCTCTGCTGCGGGTCCTTCCTCCAACCAGCCTCTCCGGAGACTGGCAGTTGTGGGAAGGGCAAGTGGGGCAGAATATTTACAAACCCAATAGTTTTTGGGTGGCCTGCAAGTTCTTGGCCGTGTTCTTTGGGAGTGGGGACAACAGGGACAACATCAGTCCCAACGGGGCTTCAACAGCTCAGCGCTGCCATAAAATAACTGTAGATCCCAACGGGGACTTGCTGTAGGGTCCCAACGGGGACAGTACTTTGACAACGGGGATCCACTGCCTTATTCATCCTCCTCATCATCCTCTGTGCTGGGGGGAGGCGCTTCATCTTCCGAGGTAGACTCTCCCTCACCCTCAAGCATCTCCAGCACATAGCAGGCCTGGCGGGAAAGGGCCATCCGGTACCCATTGTGACGACATGGACTCTCATGGGTTAAAGTTTCTTAACATTCAGCCAGACTATTGTTCTTATGTGTGCTAAGTCATGTTTGCTTAGCTATTGCTCTCCAGAATTTTCCAGTAATCATTGTATTGTAGTTGTGTATTGCTAATGTAATTACCTTAGTAGCCATTGTCTAGTCGGTGACTTGCTGACTCCATGTAGATATACTGAGTCTTTCTATGCACATCATTTAAATGAACATTATCCATGCAGCTTGAAATTCATCCAATGGGAGAAGCAATCTTGTCCAACCAATCGATGAGGACAGTGTATCCTAAACGAAGGTTATGGCTATAAAAGGGACTTCTTTAAGCCACCAGGGTGGATGAAGGTTGATGGATGCTGATGGATCCAGTCTAAGCTCTTTGGAGCTGACTAGAGGATCAGGATATCTTATGGCTTCAATCTAGGGGCTCCGGTTCCGGTTGGAGACCATATCCACAGCCTAGGGATTTCGATCCCGGCTGCCAGGATTGTATCATCATACCAGGACTACCTAAGGAGGACACTCAGGTTGGGACAGTTCAGTCACCTGTTACAGACTTTGCAGACCTCACACTGCTTCTTGAATCTGGCATTATTCCTTTCTCGGTGGGTGCCCGCCAAAAGCGGGGTGCTGCTGGACTGGAGTAAGCGGCCCTGGAAGCTCTGAGGCATGGACATTCTAAATTCCTGGTGAGCCAGCGGAAGGGTGAGACTCTGTTGCCTGTTACATTTGTGTGTTTTGCTGGTTATGTGTTATGTGCCGTTAATTGTTTGGGGATCCAATAAAGTCTAATTATTGTGGTTCCCTCACCCTGTGTTGTCTGAGTAGTGTTACGTCCACGGTTAAGGAGGCCGGCGTTCAGTTGGGATGAGCCCTGAGCCACGCTGTCTTTCTAAAGGCGGCGGTTTTTAGTGGATGAGAGCACCCACTGAGCCCCGTGTCTCCACACCCATTATTCCTGCACCGCCTCCATGTCGAACAGGCCGGGGATCTCGTCGTCTTCCGAGACCGGCTCCGTATCGGGCCCCGAGTCACTGCTATTCATTTCAGCGTGGCTACTAACAGGACCCTGTGGACCTGGTCCCGCCCTTCGTTCAGCTGCGGGCCGCTCACCGCCAGCTATAACACTGGGGTCACCGCCGTACCCTCTTCCGGGCCTATGGTCTTGGCGGCATCCGAGCCCTCCTAGGCCAAGGCCACAGACTCCGCTGCCGATGGGGGTGGCAACCGGCTGGGCGGGGAAGCACAGGTGGCCGGCACGGGCAACGGGGAAGGCCAGATGGGGGCCAGGGGCATACCAGGTTCCTCAGCCACAGCGGCTGGTCCCTCAGGAACATAGGGGCGTGGGTCAACTACTGGCTCCGCAAAAATGGTCTCCACCTCATACGACCACGTGGCCGTAACCAGCTCCCCCACTGCGGCTGTCCGTTGGTCCATCAGACAACGCACCTCGGCTTGGTGACGGCGATACAACAGGATCTTCTGGACCCTCAACCAGGCCGCTGTCCCGAGCGCGGGCTCCGGGGATTCGGGCCTTCCAGACGGGGCAGCCATGTTGCACACATGGGATGTTGCACGCACGGGATCCAGGAACAAGGCGGGTGCAGAGTCCTGGCGTCCCTGCTTCTTATCCCCAGGATCACATGGGGCCTAATCTTCGCCCGCCCCCCTTGGTCTTTTCTCAGCACTTCACCTTTTCGGGGGCGGGGCTTCGCTTTTCGCGCCTTCACTGATCGGGAAGACGACTCGAGCGGGAAATCTTCGCGCCCAAAATGGCGGATCTTCAGATTTTTCAGCGGGACGCCGCTGACTGGAACTACAAGGCACACTTCTACCGGTAAGTAGACTGGTTCAATCCTGTTCGCAGATGCTAAGTTGTCGGGGGCGGGGGCCAGCTTTCCCTGTCGCGGGGGCTGCTCGGGGAGATCACGCTCGTTTCCGGTGCCTTCTCCTTGGTGGCTCGAGCGGGCCGGACCCGGGGCTCGAGCAGCGCTCCTCGCCCACGAGTGAAAGGGGGGTGGAATTTGGATTTGGGATATGTACACGGGTTGTGGTGATGGTGGGCACCACCGCTGCTGGTGACGGGCTTCCCGGGAGCGATGGCGGGGAGCAGCTAGATGTCGACCCCTCCGTGGGTAGGGGTGGTTGGTCCCGGGGCCCGGTAGGAGGTTGGGTTCCCGTAGGATGGGGTTCGCAGGGTGGAGGGTTGCAGTGCAGCGCTATGCCGGCTGGCACTGGTGTACTCACTCAGACAGAGATGGACAAAGTCTCTGGTAAACCAAACGGCTGGATGGACAGGGGCCCGCAACCGGCTGCGGTGTTCTCCCTGGATGGGCTGATTGTGGCTGTCGTTTCCCTGCACCTGAGTTTTGTGTCTTGACTCCAATGCCTGGGCACCGGGAGTCCGCTCCCCGACGTATACGTGCCGGAGGAGCCCTTTTGCCCGCAGATGCTGGCCCTTTGGATCTCTGGCCCTTGGCGATGGCACTTATCCGGAATGCTTGGGCTGTTGCCTTCAATCGGGACTTGGGTGGGAATGAACCCCTGAGGTCCAGACCGCAATCGGAAAATTTGACTAGAGGTTGGCTTTAAGCCTAGTCGGGGTCTGAGTACCCTGCCTGGTGCTTGGCTTCAATCGGCTCCCCGGTTCGGTACCGGCGGGCCACCGCCCGACCCCAGTCCTACGGTTCCGCTGACCTTCGCCAACTCCTGCAGACGGCCACCACCGCCTGCTGACCTTGCTGGACGTGCCTGGGCTCCAACCCAGACACCCATAGTTTTCACTCCTCACTCACTCTACTGCCCACAACGGGACTCTCCGACTGACTACTCCTCACTGACTACTGTGTTTTCCCGCCTCCAGGTCCGTGAACTCCTCGGTGGGCAGGGCCAACTGCCTGGCTCCGCCCCACCTGGTGTGGACATCAACCCTGGAGGATGGCAACAAGGGTTTCATGTGTGACTGGTGTGACCTGTCCAGGGGAGGGGGTGTGTGATCTTGTGTAGTGACCTGTGACCCCTGAGGTCCAGGGCGTCACAGAAGCAGATCGGGGAGACACGCTGGAGGAGGTAAGTAAAGCTTTTTTATTTTAGGATGAGCAGCAGCATTGGGGCCATATCTAACACAGGGGGGCATGTGCTATCACAGTGGGATGCAGGCTCATATAATATGCACCGCTGCCCCAGCCCGTCACTGCAGTGCGGTTTCAGCACCATGGTGATGGACAGCGGCTGTGCATATTATATGAGCGGGAGCAGGAGATCTAACGCTGCCGCCCGCAGCATTCACCTGCCCCCAGCAGCGCTCCAGAGCGGACCCTGTAGTGTATATATACACCCCTCCCCCCGTATATTCGGCTTATAAGACGCACCCCCCTACTTTCCCCCAAAATTTGGGGGAACAAAAGTGCGTCTTATAAAGCGAAAAATACGGTAGTTAAATTCCAGGACAAGAGTTAACTCTTAAAATTCTAGTCACCTCTCTTCAGCCCACTTTTATACAACAGTAAGCTACTCACCTTTCTAGCCCTCTCTATTATTTTAAAGAGATGCTGTTCTGTGTTTATTGAACGTTAACAGATGTTGGAATTGATGACACTAGAAACAGTAAAGTATGTACAATCAATACGTGCATAATATAACAGGGTACATTCATACAGAAATGTGACAATATACATACAAATGTACAAAGAGATTAATTCCAGCTTGGTAGATGCAGCTAACTAAATACAGTGCAACTCCTGAGCTTCAGAAGGCAAAAAACATAGAGCTCCTTACCAGCGATACTTTCACAAGAGGAATCAAAATGGGGAATACTTTCAGCTTATGAGCCAACAGGAAATGAGGCTTTCTACTCAGAATGCACCACAAAGGGGAGGAGAGAGGGAACCTGAAATACAAGCTGGTGCTACTAAGATTTGGTTACTAGAGGGGGCCAAAGTACAACCTAGTAAATAAACATGAACAGCAAATGAAACAATGCAAACACAGATTAATGCAGGAGGCAGAACACAACCCCACCTGGCATCAGTGGATGTCACCATCCTTGTCCTCTTAGGGTATAAGTAAAACTAGTTCAGATATCGATCTGAGGAATATTTTGGGTTTTTTACAATGGTGCCAACCGCTATGTCTTTTTGTGTCAAAAGTTCCACTGTCCTTGAATGAGCAAACTATGTGGGTTAAGCAGGTTATAGCTCTGATAAGTGACTTCCAGCTTGAGAATTTGCTGAACCTGTGGGATCCAAGCTGGATATCGGTGGTCGTTGTATGAAGTGTGGACACTTGGGGGTTGATTTCAGCATCTGTGTCCTATTCTGCTAGCTCAAACGTATCTGGAAGACATTTTTTGACATATAACAATTTTGATCCTGAGAGTCATGTTGTGCTCTCTAGCCGACTTGCTGTAGTGGCATGGTCTGCAGGATTTTGGTCTGTAGATACATAGTGCCACTGTTTTGGATCAACGGATCTTCTGATTCATAGCACCCTGTTATTGACATAAATGTAGAACCGTCTTGTTTTATTGTGGATATAACCTAGGACGACTTTGCTGTCCATATAGAACTTTATCTGTTTCAGGTCAATGCCATTTCAGATGTGACAAGTTCAGCTAACTCGACAGCTAGGACGGCAGCACAAAGTTCTACCCTGGGTATAGTGTGTTCTGGTTGTGGTGCAAGTTTAGCCCTACCCATAACGAATCCGATGTGACTTTGATGTTTAGCATCTACAGTCTTGAGATTGGCCACAGCAGCAATCGCCTTGATGGAAGCATCTGCAAATGCGTGCAGTTTTTGGCTTTGTATTTCAGTTTAAGGCACAGGGGCATATGATCTTGGCACATTCAGATCTGAGAGGACTGATAAACAATTCATCCATTCCTCCTAGTGGATCCATCTATCAGGTAGCAGACGTGGTCTGTGGGTTCTGAAGGGAAGATGTGTGACCTAGCTGTTGGTCTCTTAATAAGTCCCTTGTCCATTATCTCTAAGAACAACTTGTCTCCTATAGACATTGCTACTTGATTGTCATGTTTGTGACTCGCCCACCCCAGGGCTATGGCACACCCGGTGCCGGGCCGGACTAGTCCGGTGGTAGTCAGTGGTGGCTGGGCCCGGCTCCGTGGCCCTGGTGGGTGTCAGTTGAATATGTGGCTGATGACTTTAATGTTTGTGTTCGTGACGCCACCTGTGGTATGCGGCTATTAAGCCGCCGCTGCTGTGTGAGGCCACCGGGATGATGTTATGGCAGCAATGTTAGTACTGCTCCCCACAGGTGGAGCAATGCCCGGGGCACAGTTGGTGCTTGTGGAAGTCTATGGTGCTGCGTGACTAACACGGTGCAGGGCCGACAAGCAATGAAAGAAACAGGCACAAACAGTAGTCTCTTTACCTTCTCCTCTTTTACTCGGCAGAAGCTTAGTCCAGGGAGACCGTCACAGATGGTAAAGATGGTCCGGCCGGCCTGGAAGTGCCTGGGGTGATCTTTGGCCAGTTGAGTATGAGGCCTACTCCTTAATCTTTCTCTGCTGTTTTAGGACACTGCACTTTGGGTTCGCAATTGCCCTCTTGCTGCTGGGACTTGTTGTTCGTCCCCTTTTCTGTGTGGTAGACTGCGCAGGCCCTCTCTGGTGCTTCTCTGCTGGAGTCTACACCGGGCCCTTGGAATGCAGCTGTACCTTCAGATTGCTTCTGGGGCAGGGGGCTTACAGCTCTCCTGCCCTCCGGATTCAGCTACCAGGGATGGATTTTATGCCCTGGCAACTACAGACTCCGATGTCCGAGTCTCTGCTGTGCCTCTCTGCTCCCCTTGCTTCACTGGGCCAAGCTATCCCAGCTCTAGGCCCCAGTTTACAAGGCAGCACTACTCTGCGTCTGCACTCTTTCACTCCTGTCTCCAAACTAACTAACACTTCCTCCTTCCAGCCAGACTTAAGGAATGCTCCCTGAAGTTCCAGGTTCAGAGCTCCCCCTGCTGGCCGGAGGGAGAACTGTGTTGAGTGTTAACTTACTGGCCAATAGATCTCCCAATTACCTCCAGGCTCAGCATTAACCCTTTTGGGAGGGCAATGCTGTTGTGGCGACCAGGTCCTGGGGCGCCACACTCCCCCTTAGTTAAATTCAGTACTCCCGGACTGTAGAGACAAACATGACAGGTTAGAACATTTCATCCCATTATGGGAGGCGCAATTACTTTAACGTTACAACCTTAAACATTACTATAAGAGTCCAGTGTGGCTCCCTGCCGGGTGTCCATTACACTGCTCCATGGGGGACCCGCCGCGTTCAAACCCCCAACGTAGGCTCTGGGCGTGCGTCAGAGCATTGATGACCCCACTCTATGCACGCCGGACGGGTTTTTCTTCAGGGGTGTTGAGCACACTGGTGCTAACTATGAACAATTTAGGTGTTGGCCACCCATAGTCCAGTGGCCCAATTGTCCATTTTCACAATCAAAGAAAAAGAAAACATTTTGTACACAACATGGCAGACATTTTGCATAACTATTTACATCCTAATAAGTACTCTTTCCCTTATACAGTTGACTCCCTATACCTTAGAGGGGGTTGTCCCCGAGTGCTGCGCTGGGACCTACGTAGCTCTGGTGTTTGCCCCTGACTACGTGGTGCGTCTTCTATCTCAGCACTACAGGTGGGCCTAACCCCCATAGGTAAGCGTGATGGTTGCCTTTGTGATCTAGGAGTCGCCAAGGGTATGACAGGTTCACCACTGACAGGGGGTTGATCCTCCTGCTCCACTGCTGGCGTGTCATCTCGTGCCGGAGCGGACGATTCTTTAGGTGGATCCGGAACCTTTTCTGTTTCTGGCTCGACCAACTGCGGAAACGTCAAAACTGGTACCACTATGGCATTGTTTATTCGGGTCCAAGTTTTGGGGAACTTTCCAAGGATGGTTTGAATCATCTCCCCTCCTTTCTCTTGACTTTGGGGACTTCCTTGTACTCCTTCCATTTCTCTTTGGATTCTGCACCGTTCAGGGCACGCTTTCAGGCGGTCTCGGGAAATTGCTTGATAGGTCTTGCCTTCATCTTTGCTTATGAGGCATACCTTACTATTGTCAAAGTTGGAGGGGATAATGGTGTAGGGCTCGTTTTCCCACTGATCATCCAATTTATGCGTCTTCCGCTTCTTCTTGAGGACTTGTTCTCCAGGTGCTAAGGGAGTTGCTGGGGCTGTTTGATTGTAATGCTGTTCTTGCCTCGTTCTTGCTTGAGACAGGCTCCTCTCTACGCACTCCTGGACCTTACGGTACCGCTGCTGCCGTTCTGTATCCCAATCCTCTATTTCTTGAACCGCCTCAGGCGACACAGTCCCCATCTCAAAGTCTACAGGCAACTTGCCTGGTCTGGCTCGCATCAGGTAAGCGGGGCTGCAGTTGGTCGAATTCACTGGGATGTGGTTGTACAGGTCTACCAGATCTGGCAACTTTTCTGGCCATTGGTTCCTTTCCTCCAGCGGTAGGGTCTTCAGCATATCAATAACCACATGGTTCATTTTCTCGCACAGTCCATTGGTTTGGGGGTGGTACGGTGTGGTTCGGATTTTCTTACAACCGTACATGTTACAGAACTCTTGGAACACTTCAGCCTCGAATGCAGGACCCTGATCAGTCAGTACCCTTTCCGGATAGCCGTGAGGTCGACAAAAGGATGCCTGGAACGCTCTAGCTGCTGTCCTGGCTGTCTGGTCCTTCA
The DNA here is from genome assembly GCF_048569485.1 of Anomaloglossus baeobatrachus. Lineage (NCBI taxonomy): Eukaryota > Metazoa > Chordata > Amphibia > Anura > Aromobatidae > Anomaloglossus > Anomaloglossus baeobatrachus. The sequence goes on along the minus strand of NC_134358.1, from coordinate 243,773,867 downwards.
CAGGCACTACTACCAGGAAACGAGAGTAATGGTCCACAATGGTGAGGGCGTACACATAGCCTGACCGGCTTGGTGTTAACTTCACGTGGTCCAGGGCCACCAACTCCAGGGGCTGCTTTGTGACAATTGGTTGTAGGGGAGACCTTTGGCTGGCATCGTCTTTCCGCCTCAGGTTACACGGGCCACAGTCTCGGCACCACTTCTCGATCATCTTTCTCATGTGCACCCAATAGAACCGATCACGGAGTAGGGCTTCCAACTTCTTCCACCTGAAGTGTCCTGCGTTATCATGATACGCTGCTAGGACCATTGGAGCATCTCTCTGCGGAACCACTATCTGCCAGACAAGTTCATTTGTTCGATAGTTGACATATCTCTTGCAGAGCTTGCCTTGGTAGGTGAACAGTCGTCCCCTCTCCTTCCACAGCTGCTGGGCTTCCTCTGGAGCGTCTGGGCCAAGATGGGTCTCAGCTTGCGCTAGCTTCTCTTTGACCAATCGCACGGCCGGGTCACCGTTCTGTGTTTCTTCCCAATTATGGTGGAGTAAGGGGTTGACCGAGACCCCGTGCTGGCTTGAGCGCTTCACTCCTACAGCATGCTCACACTGGGACACACCTTGGTGATGGAAAGCCGGTAACTCTATCTCTTCGAGTTCATCCATGTCTTCTCCAGACTCGGGCAAGTGAGGCATTCTGGACAGCGCATCAGCATTGTTATTCTTCTTGCCAGCCCGATACTTGATGGTAAAGTCAAAGTTAGACAGCCGGGCCATCCATCGCTGTTCCATCGCACCTAACTTGGCTGTTGCCAGGTGTGTCAACGGATTGTTGTCCGTGAAGATGGTGAACTTGGCCGATGCCAGATAGTGCTTGAAGCGTTCAGTCACTGCCCAAACAATAGCGAGGAACTCCAGCTTGAAGGAACTGTAGTTTTCTGGATTCCTTTCTGTGGGCCGAAGCTTCCTACTGGCGTACGCTATCACCCTCTCTCTGCCTCCCTGTACCTGGGACAGAACTGCTCCCAGTCCCACGTTGCTGGCGTCTGTATACAGTACAAACGGTTGGCTGTAGTCAGGGTAGGCCAGAATTTCTTCTCCCGTGAGAGCCCCTTTCAGCCGGACAAAGGATGTTTCCAGTTGGCTGCTCCATTCAAATGGAGGGCTCTGCTTCTTAGCCTGCTTTGGCTGGCCCACCAGGAGATCTTGAAGGGGCGCTGCTATCTTGGTGAAACCATCAATGAACCTTCGGTAGTAGCCCACCAGTCCAAGGAACTGCCGCACCTCCTTCACTGTGGTGGGTCTTGGCCAGTCCTTGATTACAGTGACTTTCTCCGGATCAGGTGCCACACCTTCTGCGCTGACCACATGACCCAGGTACTGTACCTTTGGCTTCAAGAGGTGACATTTGGACGGCTTGATCTTCAGGCCATATTTCGACAAGGATTCAAACACTTCTGCTAAGTGCTTCAGGTGGTCCTCATAAGTCTTGGAGTAGACTATTACGTCATCCAGGTACAACAGCACGGTTTCAAAGTTGTGATGGCCCAAGCAGCACTCCATCAACCTTTGGAATGTCCCTGGGGCGTTGCAGAGCCCAAATGGCATACAGTTGAACTCACAGAGACCCATTGGTGTCGTGAATGCAGTCTTCTCTTTGTCCGCCTCTGCCACGGGAACCTGCCAATACCCACTGGTGAGATCCAAGGTGGAGAAATAGTTAGCTGACTTTAAGGCTGTTAGTGACTCCTCTATTCTGGGCAGTGGATAAGCATCTTTATGTGTAATGCGGTTAATTTGCCTGTAATCTACACACATTCTCATTGTACCATCTTTTTTCTTTACGAGCACTAGTGGAGCTGCCCAGGGGCTACAACTATCTCTGATAACCCCAGCCTCCTTCATTTCCCGTAACATTTCCTTGGCACACTGATACTGTGCGGGGGGTACAGGGCGGTATCTCTCTTTAATGGGATGATGATCACCCGTGGGGATTTGATGTTTAACCCCTTTCACCTGCCCAAAATCTAGGGGGTGTTTGCTGAAGACCCGCTCGTACTCCTGTACCACCCGGTAAACCCCATGCTTTTGGTGCGAGGGGGTGGAGTCGGTGCCTACATGTAATTTTTGGCACCAGTCTTCCGGCTGCCCCTTGGAGCCATTGTCTTCCGCCTGGTCGGACGGGATCAAGGGTTCCACTGCTTCAATGGTATTGTTACTGACAGTGTACAGTTTTGCTACAGTGGCGTACCGGGGCAATTTGGCCTCCTCCTCCCCACAATTCAGGACACGGACGGGCACTCTCCCCTTGCGGACGTCCGCTACCCCTCTGGCTATCAGGACTCCAGGCCTACTGTCTGAATACACTGGTTCGACCAAGGCATGGTAATCCTGACCCTTGAGGCCTATTGCTGCCCGACACCATATCAACATTTCACTTCTTGGGGGTATTACAATGGGGAGGGGGTCACTTACCCTCACACTGCCAATTTCTCCTCCGGCTAGCTCTACTTGCTGCCTCCTCATCAGGGCTCTGATCTCCCTCTGTAGGACACGCTGCTGCCCGGAGCTGGCAGTTTCAGACGCCTGTTGCAACAAAATTATCACTTCGGCAATACAATTTTCTATCACATTTGTACCAAGGGTTAGCAGTGGGTCAGATTCTTTGCGATCAATATCTACAATTATCATCCCCTGACATGGCAATTCCACCCGCCCCACTTTAATGGTTACTTCTTTGTACCCAATTTGAGGTAAGGGCTGACCATTACTGGCCACAATCGTTAAATCATCATCTGGGCCATGGTCAATGTCTGAATCAGCCCAATATCTTTTGTACAGTTTGTGGGGGATGGTTGTTACCTGGGACCCCGTATCCAGGAGGGCATTCAAAGGGATCCCATCCAGCACAATGGGAAGGACCGGTCGTCCTCCCACATACTTGCTGCGGCTGGGGTTTGAGCCGGGCTTCCTCACACCTGGGGGTTGGCTCCTGGCCCCAGGCTCAGCCCGTTTAAAGGACAGTGTCTTGCAATATGGCCCGCCTGGCTGCAGCGGCGGCAGATCGGTTGTCCTGTTGAATCATACCGGTCTGTGTCTCTGCCTCGGGTCGGCGGGATCCTCCTCTGTCGCATCCAGGGGACGTCATCTGGGCTGGAGGCCAACTCGAGTCTTGCAGGCGATGGGGTCACTTGTAGAGACTGCACGGTCTTGGCAAGGGCAGCCACAGTCTTGGTCAGCTCCTGGAACTGCTGTCTAAGCTCTGCCGTGGGATCCTTATCCAGGGACTGCGCCTCAGCCCCTGCAGTGGCTCGTGTTGCAGGCACCACCCCGGGGTACGTGATAGCAAGAGGCCGGAGGGGTACTGGGTCATTCGGTGTAGATTCTCTCAGTACCCTGATGGCCTGGTCCTTAAACTTTGCAAAGTCCAGAGCAGGGTTCTGCAGGACCATGATACGCAGCTGTGTCCTGTGGGCGTCTGACAGGAGCCCTTCTATGAACTGCTCAGTTAGGAGTTTGTCTTCTTCACGTACACTCTCTGGGTCCACCTGTTTAACTGCTTTCAGGGCCTCCTGCAAGTTTAAGGCATAGTCCCTTATGCTGTCTGTGGCCCGTTGCTTGCACCCAAAGAATCTCATCTTTATCTCTGCTGCGGTGCGGGTGTCAAAAGTGCTCTTTAGTTTGGCCAGTATCTGGGCTGCTGTCCCTTTATCTGTATCAGGCCAGGACTTCGCTTCACGCTGGGCTGCGCCGGCTAGCTGTCCCATTAATATGCCCACCTTCTGGCTCTCAGTCAGAGGATACACCCGGAACAAGCTGTGCAGGCTTTCTCTGAAGTCACTCAAGGTATGGGACTCCCCGGAGTACTGCGGCAGCCATTCTGCTCCTGGTATGTACGGCATGGTGATCGGCATTACCGGCGCTATAGTGGGGGCTGGGGCGACGGCGACTGGGACTACTTCGGCCGGTGCTGCGGCGCCCTGGGCGATGGCAGCCACCTGCTCTCCCTCGGATTCGGACATCTTCCTCCCCCTTAGTGAACCTTACCAGGCTCCGTTCACTTTTCAAATTTTCTTCCGGGTCGCGCGGGGTTAACAGCGCTCTGCTCTGATGGCGCGCTCCCTTCGCGCTCTTTGTCAGGCACGCCCCCCTTCTTCCTGCGCTCGGCGCGGCTAATGGCGGCGGCAATTTACAACCAGTACACAGTCTTTTACACAGTTCTTCAGGCGCACAGTACCCGGTGTGACCGGGCACGAAATCCTGTTCACAGCGCCAAAAGTTGACTCGCCCACCCCAGGGCTATGGGACACCCGGTGCCGGGCCGGACTAGTCCGGTGGTAGTCAGTGGTGGCTGGGCCCGGCTCCGTGGCCCTGGTGGGTGTCAGTTGAATATGTGGCTGATGACTTTAATGTTTGTGTTCGTGACGCCACCTGTGGTATGCGGCTATTAAGCCGCCGCTGCTGTGTGAGGCCACCGGGATGATGTTATGGCAGCAATGTTAGTACTGCTCCCCACAGGTGGAGCAATGCCCGGGGCACAGTTGGTGCTTGTGGAAGTCTATGGTGCTGCGTGACTAACACGGTGCAGGGCCGACAAGCAATGAAAGAAACAGGCACAAACAGTAGTCTCTTTACCTTCTCCTCTTTTACTCGGCAGAAGCTTAGTCCAGGGAGACCGTCACAGATGGTAAAGATGGTCCGGCCGGCCTGGAAGTGCCTGGGGTGATCTTTGGCCAGTTGAGTATGAGGCCTACTCCTTAATCTTTCTCTGCTGTTTTAGGACACTGCACTTTGGGTTCGCAATTGCCCTCTTGCTGCTGGGACTTGTTGTTCGTCCCCTTTTCTGTGTGGTAGACTGCGCAGGCCCTCTCTGGTGCTTCTCTGCTGGAGTCTACACCGGGCCCTTGGAATGCAGCTGTACCTTCAGATTGCTTCTGGGGCAGGGGGCTTACAGCTCTCCTGCCCTCCGGATTCAGCTACCAGGGATGGATTTTATGCCCTGGCAACTGCAGACTCCGATGTCCGAGTCTCTGCTGTGCCTCTCTGCTCCCCTTGCTTCACTGGGCCAAGCTATCCCAGCTCTAGGCCCCAGTTTACAAGGCAGCACTACTCTGCGTCTGCACTCTTTCACTCCTGTCTCCAAACTAACTAACACTTCCTCCTTCCAGCCAGACTTAAGGAATGCTCCCTGAAGTTCCAGGTTCAGAGCTCCCCCTGCTGGCCGGAGGGAGAACTGTGTTGAGTGTTAACTTACTGGCCAATAGATCTCCCAATTACCTCCAGGCTCAGCATTAACCCTTTTGGGAGGGCAATGCTGTTGTGGCGACCAGGTCCTGGGGCGCCACATTTGGTTCACTGGAAGACTGCACACCCGAACTGATCCTCGTAGCTTCCTGACGGCATGTTGTTAGTAAAGTCTGTTAGGTGATGGGATAGTTGAACGCTGTGTGGCAGTTCTTTGAGGTGAAATTTGTTTTTACAAAGTTGGAACAGAGATGGCAGACCATTCTCCAGAGTATTTCTCAGCATGCTGGTTATGGAGGAGGGAGCGTGTAGGCGTCCCAGACATGCATCTCCTAATATGACCCATCCCAAGTCTAGCTTTTTGGCGTAGGGAGCATTATGGGACCCATTGATGTGATGTCTCACTTTATGTACCTGCAGGATGCTTCCTGCCAGCAGGAGTATTATCTGGGCCTGTTGGTCAATTTCCGGTATAAGTTGTGCTATACGCTTTAGGTGAGCATGGTGGATTGCTACCTCTGGAGTATGGATTTCAGACCTGTTGTCAGGGATTTGGTTACATTCGATGATCGTAAGTAGTAGTAAATGGAACTGACCATCTAAGGAATCAATTTGGTAGTCGACTGCTTTCCTGCCTGCTGTTGTCACAGTACCTTCACACGTTTCCAATGAGTAGGGAGTGCTTCGTCCTGTTATAGTGAATAATTCAATGAATGTTGATCTAGCCAAGGATCTGTTACTTTGATCATCCAGGATGGCATATACCGTATTTTTTGGCATCTTAAAATCTGAATGTAGCTTACCGGGAATCATGGAGAAGGGTCACAGGAGGCAGGGGCAATGCTGTGCTGCTCTGTACGGCAGCCAGCAGTGCTCTGTGCGGCTCTGTACGGCAGCCGGCAGTGCTCTGTGTGGCTACTGTACAGCGACTAACGGTGCTCTGTGTGGCTTTGTACGGTGGCCGCCACTGCTCTGTGTTGGCTCTGTAAGGTGTCTGCCACTGCTCTGTGCCGCTCTATACAGCAACCGCCGCTGCTTTCTGTGGTTCTGTGCGGTGACGGCCGCCTGTGTTCTGTGCGGCAGGTGGTGAGGTACCAACCATTCTGAAGTTGTCGGCGGTGATGACTTCAAATAATGGTGCCCAGAGTCGGCGCTTGCGCAGATGGAGCTTTTGGCTCAAGATCTCATCTGCATATGAGCCGCCTTTGGGCGCCATAAAACCTTACCACCGAAATCATCACAATGGCCTCACCACCCACCGCACAGAACAGAGCCCGCAGCCTCAGTACAGAGCAGAGCCCGCAGCCCCAGGACAGAGCAAAGCCCGCAGCCCCAGGACAGAGCAGAGCCCGCAACCCCAGGAAAGAGCAAAGCCCGCAGCCCCAGGACAAAGCAGAGCTCGCAGCCCCAGGACAGAGCAGAGCCCGCAGCCCCAGGACAGAACAGAGCCCGCAGCCCCAGGACAGAACAGAGCCCGCAGCCCCAGGACAGAACAGAGCCCGCACAGTAGTTTCTGCTATTTCATGTATTCCCCTTACATAGTCACTTGTGTGCATACCTTATCTCCCCATAGTGATGTTTTTTAAGGTTTTTGCACCCAGTTCAGACTTAGAATGGTGTTCCAAACGTTATTCCTTATTTGTTAGTAGTTTTTCGTTTGTGAACCCTCCCCAACCACACCTATTGCCAATCCATATCATACGCATAAATAGCCTGGGTCTCAGCTTCCCATACACGGTAAGTTTTTTAACTGCATGAGAGGACACGCACAAGCTAGGGACCCCAACGTAGAGAAATACTTTGGCATAGTGTTGGGGCTCTATTGCATTGATCAATTCAGTAGCTAAATTTCTCTTGATTCATATGTTCATGACAGTAATGCAGATTCCATTTTTCACATTTTCACTCTTACATATAGCTATTGGATTTTTCAAGTCAGTATTCACACAGCAGTTTCTGCTATTTCATGTATTACCCTTACATAGTCACTGGTGTGCATACCTTATCTCCAGTAAAGAGCAGAGCCTGCAGCCCCAGAGCAGAGTAGAACCCGCAGCCACAGAGCAGAGCAGAGCCCGCAGTCCCAGAGCAGAGTAGAGCCTGCAGCCCCAGGACAGAGTAGAGGCCACAGCCCTAGAGTGGAGCAGAGCGGGCAGCCCCAGCACAGCAGTAAGATACCACCAGATTATAAAACAGACCCCATTTTTTTTCCTTTAAATTTGGAATGCATCTTATTATCCGGTTCGTCTTATAAAACAAAAGATAAGGTAGTGTTACAGCTTTGTCTGTTTGGTCCTTTGGATAGACTCTGACAAGACATATCTTTGAACAGGACCTGATGTCTATTGACCCTATGCAAACTTCTGTACATTGTGAAGTGATCTCTGGTGTAGCTGTAGCGGTGTTCCTCTCCTTCCCGCCATGCTCACTGCAAATTGAAGTGTTTTGTGTACTACATGGAGCTGGGCCAGGGTGTAAAGCTGTGGTCTGCGGTGCCACATTCTGTGCATTTTAAACTGACTTTGCAATCCTTGGCGAGATGAGTTTCAGATGAGCAGCACTTGTAGCAGATACCATTTTCCTTCAGGAAGCTTTTGCGATCTGGCATGGGTTTCCCTCTGAAAGCTCTGCATTTCAGGAGTGAATGAGGCTTCTGATGGAGTAGGCACTGCTTGCTAGGTTCCTGTGTCTTTGTCTCTACTTGAGAGTCACCAACAGACCTGTGAACAGAATCGGAGAAGAAACATTCGTCTTATGAACTGCTACAGACGTCTTGCGTAGATTTGGAGCTGGTGATGGCGTAGCTTACGACATTGTAAAGGCCCCTTTACACACTGAGACTTTCTAGCAATCCAACCAGCGATCCTGACCTGGCCGGGATCGCTGGAAAGTCGCTGGTGATCTGTCAAACAGGCAGATCTTGCCAACGACGCAGCAGCGATACGGACCTGCAGAATGACCACGCTAGTCGTTGGGGACGTGTCACACAGCAGCTATTTGACGACTCACACCTATGTTAAGGGTGTGGTGTTTGGCGCTGAAGCCATCTAGGTGTCCTTTTTATATGCCCCCCTCAGCTCTGATTGGTGATTGCTAGTGCATTCTTATTGGCGAGCCCGAGCTTGGAAAAATTGGAAAAAGTCACGCTTGTATATCCTTTGTTCCTGAGCTTCTGTTGCTTAGCGGATCTTTGTAGAGTTCTCTGTGCGGCGACACCACACTGGTTTATCTAAACAGCATCAATACAGCTTCAATCAAATGATGCTTACCGTATAGGCTTTATAATATTGCAGACTGGAGAACTCTAATGATCCGCAAACCAGCACGCTCAGGAACAAGGTAGCTTTTTAACAAAGGACGGAAGTGCTAAAGTTGCCTTCTTTTCAGTGAAAGCCGCCTAATCAGAACGCAACAGCGACCACCAATCGGAGGTAAGGGGGCGGGAAAGGGAACGCTATAGCACGCCTACGGGCTGGGTTCTAAGTCACTAATGTTGTCATTGTAACGGTGTCAAACACACCGATGCATGCTGCGCAGCGGGAAACAAAGGTCCAAAAATGGTCCTGAAAGATTTGTAGCGAACAGTGACCTCATAGCGGGGGTCAGGTCGCTGATGCATGTCACACACTGTAATGTCGCTGGGGAGGTCACTATTACGTCACAAAACCGGTGATTTACAGCGATATCACAAGCGATGTTGCAGTGTGTAAAGGGGCCTTAAAGTCAAAGCTGGGGTCATTCCTAATCTTTGCTTGTTGATGCACAAATTCTACAAAAACAGAGAAGGGAGGGAATGGAACACTGTATTGTATTTGCACATGGAATCATATGTGAGCCACCTCTACTGCAGATTGTAGGGCAGTTTTTGGACTATAGGGTTAGCACCTCTGGCTGTGTAACGAAATGCAAGTCCCTGTAGATCCTCTTCACATTTAGCAACTTGGACTTCCATTAGCAGGTCACTTAGTTCTCTGAGTTTCTGGAGACCTCTGTTGGATATTTTGGCGAAGTCGTTGATTGTTTTGAATAAAATTCTTTCTATTGCCTCTGCTGAGCCGTAACACTCATCCAGCCTACTCCAGATCATTTTGAGCCCAATCTCAGAATGGTTTATATTAATGTCTCTGATCCTTCCTGCATGTTTGTTCACTCTTTTCCCAGATATTTGACTAAAGGGGGCTTTACACGCTACGACATCGCTAATGCGAACTCGTTGGGGTCACGGAATTGGTGACGCACATCCGGCCGCATTAGCGATGCCGTTACGTGTGACACCTATGAGCGATTTTGCATCGTTGCAAAAACGTGCAAAATCGCTCATCAGTGACATGGGGGTCCATTCTCAAAAATCGTTACTGAAGCAGTAAACGAAGTTGTTCTTCGTTCCTGCGGCAGCACACATCGCTCCATGTGACACCGCAGGGACGAGGAACCTCTCCTTACCTGCCTCCCGGCCACTATGCTGAAGGAAGGAGGTGGGCGGGATGTTACGTCCCGCTCATCTCCGCCCCTCCGCTTCTATTGGGCGGTGGTTCAGTGATGCAGCTGTGACGTCGCTGTGACGCTGAACGAGCCGCCCCCTTAGAAAGGACGCGGTTCGCCGGTCACAGCGACGTTGCCGGGCAGGTAAGTAGTGTGACGGGTCTGGGCGATGTTGTACGGCACGGGCAGCGATTTGCCCGTGCCGCACAACAGATGGGGGCAGGTACCCATGCTAGCGATATCGGTACCGATATCACAGCGTGTAAAGCGGCCTTAAGAGGTCTATTTCTTTCCTATGTAACAACCCCACGTCTCTAGTGATATTTTGGAAGGAAGCTTTCCAGGCCCTGTAACCTTCAGCTTGGTCATTGAATTTGAACAGCCCCTTAGCAACCAGATCACGTCAATAGTGATGGGCGATCCCCTCAATGGTCGGGATCGGGGAGACTCGCCCGATCGTTTTGTAAAGATCGGGATAGTGATCAAGATAACACGATTTTCAGTTATGGGATAGGGCGGGGGGCTGTAAAATAAAGAATATAGTTAATAATAAACATTGTCATTATACTAACAGGTCCAACGATGCGTCCTGCATACTCTGTCTCCCTTCTGCTTCCAAGTCCGATCATCGCTGTGCCCTTCCAGTAACCACCGCTGACTAAAGGACCTACCGTAATGTCATACCCAGGTGTCCAGTCAGGTGTGAAATTTGTATTACCTCATTGGTTATGGACTAGTCACATGGCTATGACGTCATGCAAGGTCCTGTAGTGTCAGTGGATAGGGATGGATGAGCATGCTCACCGGTACTCGGTGCTCGCCCGAGCATCTATGTACTCGAGATACTCGGCAAGCGCTGAGTACTGGCGAGATGTTTGAGCACATGCTCGGCTCCCCCTCCCTGCATGTTGGCGCTCTGTACAGAGTCAGCCCACATGCAGGAATTTACTGCCACAAACTGTAATGCCACAGCCGGTGAATAGCAGCGCCGGGAATCAGGTGATTGGAGATATAGTAACCCGCTCGTTAGGTTACTATAGCAACGGTGGCAGCGGTGACATCACCGCTTACCAACCTGCAGTCTCTGCTCACTCATTGAGTGATTAGACAGCATGGAGAGCAGAAGCGCCTTCCTCCCCCCCGTGCTTACTGACATAGCAGAGGTAGATCAGTGACAGAAGACAAAAGACCAGGATCATGGAGGGGTGAGAGGGAGTAATAAAGGTGGAGTCCCTAAGTGTGTCTGTGTATTTATTTCTAATAAAGTATTTTTTCTGAGGGGTGTCTTTTTTTAAACCTTTATTGGAGATTCTTAATGACCGGGTCAAACTTGGCCTAACATTAAGAATCTCAGGCTTAATACCAGCTGGTAAAACAAAGCTGGTATTAACCCCTTATTACCCAGCATGCCACCCAGCACCAAGGCTGCTGAAAGAGTTGGCTACAGCTCCAGAAGATGACAGCGCTATTTTCTAGGGCGGCTGCGGACTTCAATTTGCAGCCCAGCCGGAGGGGGGGGGGCAGAAAGCTTGGGCCACTCTACGCTGCAGATTCCAATCCCCAGCTGCCTAGTTGTACGTGGCTGGACACAAAATTTGGGCATGAAATTCATGAAATAATTAAAAAAAAAGGGCTTCCCTATGTTTTTGGTTCCCAGCCGGGTACAGATAGGCAGCTGGAGGTTGGGGGCAGCCCGTACCTGCCTGCTGTACCTGGCTAGCATACAAAATTATGGCGAAGCCCACGCCATTTTTTTTTATTTTTTTGGTAAAAAACTTAAAAAAAAGGAAAAGAAAAAAAAAAAGGGTTTCCCTGGATTTTCCACTGCCAGTAAAGGTAACACCAAGAAGTGGGGGTTAGCAACCAGTAGCTGCTTGGATTACTCTTAGCTAGCAATAAAAAATGTAGCGGGAGCCCACACATTTTGTTTTTTATTATTTTCTTAAATAACTAAGAAAATGTGTGATGAGGATCAAAAATACCTAGCTACTTAATTTTTTTAAATTACTTATTTTTATACAACTATATATTGTGTAATATATATATATATATATATATATATATATATATATACTAGAAGGTGGCCCGATTCTACGCATCGGGTAGTCTGGAATTTACGTATTGTGTAGTTAATGTATGATTTTTGTTATATATATATATATATATAGATGTTGTTGTGTGTAGTTACCAAGTGTTTGTGTAGGGCGCTGTACATGTTCTGGGTGTTGTCTGGATGTGGCGGGGGGTGAGAGCGGTGTTGTTTGTGTGTTGCGTTTTGTGTGTTGCGTTATTTGTGGAGCGCTGTGTGTGTGTGTTGCGCGGTTTGTGTGGGTGTGGGGTGTGTGTGTGTGTTTTGGTGGGAGGTATGTTTTGTGCAATGTGTGTGTTGTGCGGCATGTGCGTATATTTGTGTGTGCCGCGCTGCTTGTGTGTTGGGTGTCTGTGTAGGGCGGTGTTTGTGGTTCCCAGTGTGTGTGTGGTGTGTTGTGCAGTGAGTGTGTGGCGGTGTGTGTGTATTTTGGGGGGAGGTGTGCACCCCCCATTGTGCTCCATCCCCCATGTTGCGCACCCTAATCGTGCTCCATCCCCATTCTGCGCACTCCCCATCGTGCTCCATCCCCCATGCTGCGCACTCTCCATCGTGCTCCATCCCCCATGCTGTGCACTCCCCATCGTGCTCCCTCCCCCATGCTGCGCACCCCCCATCGTGCTCCATCCTCCATGCTGCGCACTCTCCATCGTGCTCCATCCCCTATGCTGCACACCCCCTATCGTGCTCCATACCCCATGCTGCGCACCCCCCATCGTGCTCCATCCCCCATGCTGCGCACTCCCCATCATGCTCCATCCCCCATGCTGCGCACTCCCCATCGTGCTACATCCCCCATGCTGCGCACTCCCCATCGTGCTCCATCCACTAAGGGACCTTAGTTACCCAATGTGTATAATGGTTACCAGCGTTCACCGGCTCCGTCACGATCCCAGCATCGCAAGGGTATGTGTGGCGCTGCTGGGATCGTGACGGAGCCGGTGTACACTGGTAACTATGATACACATCGGGTAACTAAGGGAGCTTAGTTACCCGATGTGTATAATGGTTACCAGCGTTCACCGGCTCCGTCACGATCCCAGCAGCGCAAAGTTATGTCTGGCGATGCGTGCGGAGGGCCGGGGCGAGCGGCCAATCCATGCAGAGTGCAGGGCCAGGCCGAGGCGAGCGACCAATCCGTGGGGGGGGCGGGGAAAGGCCGCTGGGGAGCCGGTGTACACTGGTAACTATGATACACATCAGGTAACTAAGGGACCTTAGTTACCCGATGTGTATAATGGTTACCAGCGTTCACCGGCTCCGTCACGATCCCAGCAGCGCAAGGTTATGTCTGGCGATGCGTGTGGAGGGCTGGGGCAAGCGGCCAATCTGTGCAGGGGGGCGGGGCCAGGCCGAGCCAGCGGCCAATCAGACGGTTGTCACCGTAAGGACACAATTTTGGAGCAAGACAGACAGACAGATAGACAGACAGACAGACAGACAGACAGAATAAGGGAATTATATATATAGATATATGTATATAGTATACAACTCTGGCAAAAATTAAGAGACTACTGCAAAATTTTCAGTTTTTCAGATTTTTCTCTTCGTAGGTATATTTTCAGTACAATGTAAATTGTTCTTTTATTCTATAAACTACTGACAATGTCTCCAAATTTCCAAGCAATACATTTTGTATTTATTTTCTGAATGTACTAGTTTATAGACTAAAAGAGCAATTTACACTTTACTCAAAAATATATCTATAAAGAGAAAAATCAGAAAAACTAAACATTTTGCAGTGGTCTCTTAATTTTTGCCAGAGCTGTATATATATATATATATATATATATATATATATATATATATATATAAAATGTATTTATTTTTATACAACTAAATATTGTGTACACTAATATATATATATATTAGTGTACACAATATATAGTTGTATAACAATAAATAAATTATGTAAAAAAATGACGTAGCGCTCCTTGGTATTTTTGATTCTCAGTGCAGATAAGGCAGATGGCTGTGGGCTGCCACCCACAGCTGCCTGGCTTTACCTAACTGGCGATCAAAATACAGGGAAGCCCGTTATTTTTTTTTAATTATTAAAAAAAATAATTTAAAAAAAATCCGTATTTTGATCGCCAGTCAGGTAAAGCAAGGTAACTGGGGGCTGGGATTCTCCACAGCCTGCAGATGCCCCTGGAAATCGTGCATTGTTTCTTAGCGCCATTTCCAGGCACGTTACCCGGCTCGTCCGCGGCCCTAGTGCCGGGTGACACGCTGGGTAATAAAGGGGTTAATACCAGCTTTGTATTCTCAGATAGTACTAAGCCCGAAATTCATGGTGTCATTAGACATGGCCACCATGAATTTCTAGTAAACATTACAAAAAAACACTACACAGAGAACATTTTTTTATTAGAAATAAAACAAAAAAAAAATTAGAGGCTCCATCTTTATTATACTGTAAAAACAATACTTAGTCCAACGTAATCCACAGGTACAGCAATGCCAACTCTGCTTCATCACCTTGTACAGACACAGTATATACATAGTGAGAAGCAGAGATCATTGTCAGCTCTGCTACATCGCTCTGTACAGAGCAAGAAGCAGGCGGACAGTGAAGGGATGATTGCACTTGCGTCTCACATTGCATCACCCCGCTCCTGATGCTCTCAGGACAAGAGCGCTTCAGCTGCATTGAAACACATGCAGCTGAAACGCTCCTGTGAGGAAAATTTGCACCGTGATGCGATACCACACTCGCACATTGAGAATAAAAGTTCAGTTACCAGGACCTTTGATGACGTCATAGTCATGTGACCAGTCTGTAGCCAATGAGGTAATACAACATTCACACCTGATTGGTCACATGGCTATGACATCACATAAGGTCCTTTTAGTCAGAGGTGATTACCGGGGGGCACAGCAATGATCGGATGCGGAAGCATTGGCCGGAGACAGAGTCTGCTGGATGCGTTGCAGGAATTGTAAGTATGATCATAATGTTTTTTTAATAATGTGGGGTTTTTTTACAGCTCCTGGACAAGATCTGTACTCGATCTGTAACACAAGCTTCTCAGGAAAGCTCATAATCGGGATCATGTACACGATCACTATGTGATTGGTACGATCCCCGATCTTTACAGATCGGGATCGCCCATCACTACACGTCACATAAAGAACGTGCCAAAGTTTGTTATGACCTGGTTATCAGCAAGGTATACTGGAGATCGGTCACCCTGGTAGTAGTGTGTGGCGCCCTGGACAAGCCAGGACGTCACAGGTACTACAACAGTACACCCCACACCCCGGCTAGGCACATCTAGGTCAAACATAAATCCTTGTTGCCTCCCTCCAGGGGCTGATGTCCACACCAGGGGGTGGGCCAGGCGGTTGGCCCCGCCCACCGAGGAGTTCACAGTCCTGGAGGCGGGAAAAGGAGTCAGATTAGTTTTGAGTTGGAGAGAGTGAAGTGGTAGTAGAGGAGACTGACCGTGTCCGGGTGCGTGGCCCGGGCACATACAGCAAGGTTGGGAGACGGTGGTGACCATCTGCAGGAGAGGCTGATTGGAGTGAATCGTACGGACCGGGGACGGGCGGTGGCCCAACGGTACCGGATCGGGAAGCAAAGAGAAGCCAGCACCATTTGGCAGGGCTTACGGACCCCAACCAGGCTAGGAGTCGCCGTAAATCTGGTCAAATCCGTTAGCGAAGGGAACCTCCGGGGTTTCCCAGCAGTCAAGACCTGATTGAAGGCAACAGCTCACACCGTGAAGGGAAACACAGTCACCGCCAAGGCTACAGTTCCCAGGGCCAGAGCCTGCGGGCAAAAGGGGCTCCCTCAGCATCTATCCAAGCTGGGGAGCGGGTTACCGGTGGGAAGCCATTGGAACCGTAAACACAACACAGGTGCAGGGAAAGGCAGTCACCACTAACCTACCGGGAGAACTACCGCAGCCGTCTGTGGGACCCGTCCATCCAGCCGTTTGTTTTACCGGAGACTTTGCATTGATCATTGGCTGAGTGAGTACAACCGTGCCGTGCGGCACAGCGCTGCCCCCGCGACCCTGCACCCTCACCAGGCCCCGTAACCCGCCTGCCATCCCTACCCCTCACCGGGCCCCGGGACAACCAATCCCCCTACCCACGGAGGGGAGAAAACAACATCCAAGCTGCTCCCTGTCATCGCTCCCGGGATCCCCGTCCAGAGCAGCGGTGGTGTCACAGCCTCACCACAACTGTGGGTGGTGTCACGGACAATATCCCTAGACCAAACCACCCCCCTTTCACTCACGGGTGAGGAACGCCGCTCGAGTCCCCGGGATCCGGCCCATCACTCGAGCCACCGAGCAGCAGCAGCAGCAGCCGGACCCGATCCTCTCCTCCGCCTGCGACAGGTGTGGGGTGTGCTCATACCTTTTAGTAGCCTTTGAGTGGTGCAAGCCAGTGTCGTATTGCTTTGGTCTGGCGTACGACATGTCAGCATGGTAATTTGCTTCGGTTACCTGGTGAACGGCAAGGTTGTCGTCTGCAGAGTTATCTTGCATGATGTTTTCGACTTTATATCTGTCTTAGAGACGAGCCTCATGTTGAATCCTGCTTGTTTCGGCTGAGTTGTGGTCTTGTGTTGGTACTGGTTCAGGAACACAGTTTCAGTCAGGAAGATTGTTAACGTATTGAGATGTGCCTTGTAATAAATCTTGTAGTATAAACGTCAGACTCAGTATACTGTTTTGCCTTTGCAGGTCACAGTTCTGCGCGGCTTATAGGGACTCTGCTTCGGCTAGAGCGGCTGCGACTTCTTTTTCTGCTGCTAGTCTCTCTAAAGTCTGTTTTACACCTTACAATTAAGCATACGATATCGTATGCGATGTGACACGCCTCCATCGTATGTGCGACACGTTCAATTTGTTGACTGTGTCGCACAAACGATTTTTTGCCGTCACATGCACTTACCCTTCCATACGACCTCGATGTGGGTGGCGAACATCCACTTCCTGGAGTGGGAGGGACGTTCGGTGTCACAGCGACGTCACACGGCAGCCGGCCAATAGAAGCAGAGGGGCGGAGATGAGTGGGACGTAAACATCCCGCCCACCTCCTTCCTTCCGCATTGCCGGCGGGACGCAGGTAAACTGCAGTTCATCGTTCCCGGGGTGTCACACATTGCGATGTGTGCTGCCTCGGGAACATTGAACAACCCGGCGTGCAATTTTTAGCAAATGAACGACGTGTATGCGATGAACGGTTTTACGTTCAATCGCAATTGCACATAGCTGTCACACGCAACTACGTCACTAACGATGCCGGATGTGCGTCACTTCCAACGTGACCCCGCTGACACATCGTTAGATATGTTGTAGCGTGTAAAGCCCGCTTAAGGCAGCAACCAGGTGCACTTTTTCCATTAGAGACCTTCGCTTTTGTTCGGCCTTCTCTATATCTAGGCGCGCTTTGTCGATTTGTGACCTTCGCTCTTGCTCAGCTTTTTCTACGTCCAGGTGGGCTTTCTCAATCTGCGACCTTCGCTCTTGTTCAGCTTTCTCTAGTTTCAGCTGTATCTCTTGGTCAGTGAAGGTTGCTCGCATTTTGGCAGCTTAAGCTTTTGCACGGGCAATGGTGACGACACTGCTGATAGATGTCTTTGAGGAGATAGAAGCTATGGATCTCGTTGTGTATGAGGATTTGTGTGGACATGTTGCCTTTAAGGGTATTGCTTGGCCGTGCAGAGATTGTTGTAGTTGTACTGAGTCTCTGAGTTGTCGGTGTCTTGAATCCCACTATCTGGATAGCCGCTGTTTGACTGTTCTGTCCTCCCTACATGAACCCTGGGGTGTATGCAGTTTGACAGGCAAAGAAACCCTTAACAAATAAGTCCAATGAGGAGACTGTTGCTTGAAGGAAGTCTGTGTTTATTGAACGTTAATAGATGTTGGAATTGATGCAACTAGAAAAAGTAAAGTATGTACAATCAGTACGTGCGTAATATAACAGGGTACATTCATACAGAAGTGGGACAATATAATAAGCAAATGTACAAACAGATTAATTCTAGCTTGGTAGATGCAGCTAACTAAATACAGTGCAACTCCTGAGCTTCAAAAGGCAACAAACGTAGAACTCCTTACCAGCGATGCTTCAGAAGGGGAATCAAAATGAAGAATGCTTTCAGCTTATGAGCCAACAGGAAATGAGACTTTCTACCCAGAATGCACCGCAAAGGGGAGAAGAGAGGGAACATGAAATACAAGCTGGTGCTACTTAGGTTTGGTCACTAGAGGCGGACAAAGTACAACTTAGTAAATAAAGATGAACAGCAAATGAAACAATGCAAACACAGATTAATGCGGGAGGCAGAACAATGCCAGTCCCAACCAGCAACACCAGCATGGGTGTAGCAAGGGGTAGAGATGGGGTCATTCCTGCCCATCAATTTCATCATAAGGTACACCACTAAATTTGCATAACTTACTCCAGTCCCTAGTTGAGATACATTTCTGGCAACGAACCTCACTGGATATTAGACATGCCTGACTCATTAAGCGGTGATCAATGCTTAATTAATCAGATCAATGTACTCCAGCAAGTGAAGATTGGCAGGCTGTCTTAATGAATTGTCCCCTTTTTTCTTTTTTATATATGCATAACAGGGAGGTGGGTGTCCAATGCAATCCTTTGGAGAGGCAGGAGTAATGCATGGTGAGATACAAGGGAAAGGACATTCTGTCCCCAATAACGCTGACAGAATGCTGATGAAAAGAAACCAACAATTCCAAATGAGTGGATGAAAAGTTATCGAGCATGAGAATTGGAACAGTTCTTAGGTAGAATAAGCATTTTTAATTTGTTGTGGGGAAGATAGCAGAAAGACAATGAATGTAGAAGAAAATAATCTGCATAAACTGTTTAACTACCATAATTGTACTATTTTAAAACGTAGAACTAAAATGTGGAGGGCCTCTAGTTTTCTGGAGGATAGATGTATTGTGTGCATTCACATGTACTCATGCCCATAGTCATCAGTGTAAGAGGAGAAAAAGGGGTTAAACCCGCGCAATCCGCTAAATAAGATGTAGAGATGTTGATAGATTAATCACTCTTTTATTCCATAGGTCTATGCATTTCAAGGTACAGAGAGAGACCTCTTCCTCAGGACCAGAAAATCAACATGCTGGAATAAAAGAGTGATTAATCTATCAACATCTCTACATCTTATTTGGCGGATTGCGCGGGTTTAACCCCTTTTTCTCCTCTTACACTGAAGACTTCTGCACGTGGGGCCGCGGCAGCCGCCATTATCCTATGCTATCTATGGTGGTTGTGACCCTTCACAACCATTTTGGGTGAGTGTATTAATTTACATTACTAACCTGTTATTTATCGGGTAAAACCCTATTAGCGCTTCTTTCTTATAGCACTATTACATGCCCATAGTCATGTCAGAGTTCCATGTTAAGATATACAGTCATGGCCGAAAGTGAACATCTTTGAACCTCCACCATAGTTGTATCTAGGTACTGTGTTCTTTTATTTGTAGGCCTCATTCCAGTTTCAGTAAACAGTAGAATGATGTGCTTTACCAAAAAGCTCTATCTTGGTGTCATCTGTAGACAAGACGCTTTCCCAGAAGGACTTTGCCTTACTCATGTACATTTTGGCAAACTGCATTCTAGTTTTTTTATGTATCTGTATCACCAGTGGGGTCCTCAATGGTCTCCTGTTATAGAGTTGTATTTCATTAAAATGTCGACACATAGTTTACGCTGACACTGATGCACCCAGACACTTTAAAATTCTTTGGAACTTGATTAGGACTGCTTATCTACCATCTGGTCTATCCTGCATTGCAATATTACGTTTGTCTTTGCCATACACATCCAGGGAGATTAGGCAGTGCCATGGGTTGTACACATCTTGATTATGTTGCGCATTGTGGACAAAGGAACATCAAGATCTCTGGAGATGGACTTGTAATCTTGAAATTACTGATATTTTTAAAAACAATTTTGTTACTGAAGTCCTCAGACAGTTCTCTTCTCCTCTTTCTGTTCTACATTCTTAGTGTGGCACACTCAGACACAATGCATAGACTGAGTCACCTTCTTCCTTTTTATCTGGTTTCAGGTGTGATTTTCATATTGCCCACAGATGAGTTGGAATGAGCATAACATGCATAAAAGAAAATTGTTAAACCACAATTTTGTAAAGGTGCCAACAATTCTGTCCAGCCCATTTGGGGGGTTTTGTGTGAAATTATGTCAAATTTCTCTTTTTGTTTTTTTCTGATGTTCCAATACACACAAAGTAAATAAATGTGTATGACAAAACATGTGTAATTGCAATAATTTTCTGGGAGAAACACATAATTTTCAGAAGCAATTTCAAGGGTGCAAACACTTTCGGCCATGTCTGTATATAGATATAATTGGATTTTCGTAAAACAGTAAAATTATTCACAAAGCTTCCTTTGGAAAAGGTTTTCTTTATCCAATAAATCCCACCAAGGACAACATCTGCAAGGGATTTGTATGTTCTCACCGTATTTGTGAGCGGGTTTCCTCCGGGTTCTCCGGTTTCCTCCCACACTCCAAAAACATACTGATAGAGACTTTAGATTGTGAGCCCCAATGGGGACAGTGTTGCCAATGTATGTAAAGCGATATGAAATTAATGGTGATATATAAATGAATCAATATTATTATTATTATTATTATTATTATTATTATCCAATCGTGGCAGTAAATATACTATATGGATGAGGGATGGAGCTGTTAATACTGCCATGTGCATGTGTTTTTGTATTGATAGGACACTGTTGTTTTTTATTAGACATATCCATTTATTGACCATCAAACAATTTTTGTTTTTTTAGTAGTGGGTGCAGCATTTTGGGTCCTTAAATGCTTAGAATACATGACTAAATCTTGAGTAATGTGACTATTTCTTGCAGGGTATTACTGTGACACAGGTTTTGCATATGTTATAGTGAACTGGGATAGTGACTTTCATTACTTCGTTTATAACTCAGTGTCCTCTGTACATCTCTGATTGACGCCATATGCCTGAAGGCAATGAAAAGATTAATAGCTCCACTGAAGAATATCTGCTGATAGTGACTATTAAAAATCTTACGAGAAGCCATTGGCAAAGCAGAATTATATACTGAGATTGTTTAGTTTTATAGCTTTATTGTATTTTTTTATATATGACATAGAATTTAAACCTATTTTAATAAACCTTTTTTGTGATTCTACAATGGAGAAAGTGTTATTCCCGCATAATATTGAATTAAATAGGTAAATGACTTTTAGGATATTTCATTCACCAGCTGTTTCAAAGGAAGTATTATGTTTATGTTGTTTTTTAGGTTTATATTTTTTAAATGTTAAAGCTTTAAATGTGCTTATTTACATTTTTTGGAAAAACATCTACAAAATATTGCAGACCTCTTGACCTTTGTATTGCACTCCCTGATGGTATCTACAGTATCTAAGGATTTATGATAAAAGTTATTAGACTTAATCCTTAAGAAATGTTTTAGTCAAAGAAATAGGAATAGTTCTTGAGGGAATCTTAACCCTAGAACGCGCAACCATAGAAATCTACCATAGAAAACAAGTGACCTAGCAGGCCTGCGAGGCCCCAGGTATGCGTTCTAGGGTTAACAATTCTATAAAAAAACATTAATAGCAAAATTACCTAAAGTATAAAAATCCAAAACTTTGATCATTTTTAGACTCATGTGGTGAGGTAGATTCATGAAGCTAGGTGAGATACTTAGACCCAGGGTACTGGCACAGCAAGCTGGATAGCACATAGCATTGTAACGAATTGGAAAATAGCCTACAGTATGTGGGGCAGCAAACAAATTAGCAAGGCAAAACACACCGGAAGCCACATAACCGGGAGGGCAGATGTAGAGGATGTAGAGGAAAATGGCAATTCTTATACAGCACATAGATGAAGCTGTCAGGATATACAGCAGGTTGCAACATCTAATATATAAAGCTGAGTGTATGTATGTACGTATGTATGTGTGTATGTGTGTGTGTGTATGTGTGTATGTGTGTGTGTGTATGTGTGTATGTCCACTAAAGGAATCCGCACCGTCGCAGTTACAATCATGAAATTTTGTACAGACATCCTATTTGACTCAGGGAATTATGAGTCAATAGTCATAGACTCATATGACTATGTTTTGAGGGGAAATTTAACCCCGCACTTTACAGTTATTTGCCAAAAACACTGCTTACATTAAAGTCAATGGAGCTGAGAGCTACAGGTCATTAATAGGAGCTGTGATTGGTTGCTATAGGCAGCAAAGGACATTCTTAGTGTAAGCCAGCTTATGTGTGAAGTAATATGATATTGGTGGAGAGATGGATAGGGAAAGACATAGTGAGGGATAGACAGATGGGCATAGAGATAGACAGCGAAACAGAGAGACAGACAGAGAGAGACCGCGAGAGAGAAACAGTCAGGGACAGACTTACAGAGACTGATAGACAGAGACAGACACAGACAAACATAGAGAGACAGACAGAGAGAGACAGACAGACGGACAGAGACAGAGAGAGACAGACAGAGAGACAGAGAGACAAAGACAACGAGAATGACAGAGACAGGCAGACAGAGACAGACAGACAGAGATACAGAGACAGAGAGAGATAGACATAGAAAGACAGGTAGCGAGGCGAACAGGGAAAAAGGTGGACAGGAAGAGAGGCAGACGGAGAGAGATGGACAGGGAGAGAGATGGATAGAGAGAGACAGAGAGAGAGACAAATAGAGAGAGACGGATAGAGAGGGATGGATAGCGAGGGATGGATAGAGAGTGACAGAGAGAGAGGGAGTGGGAGAGAGACAGAGAGACATTTGGTTACTATCCCAGGCATCACTGGGTACCACAGATAGTAATGTTATACAACTCCAATAACAGTTTGTGATGTTATAGCAAATGATGGGTAGTAGGTCTAAGGGGCACTTTGCACACTGCGACATCGCAGGTGCGATGTCGGTGGGGTCAAATTGAAAATGACGCACTTCCGGCATCGCATGCGACATCGCAGTGTGTAAAGACTGGATGATACGATTAACGAGCGCAAAAGCGTCGTAATCGTATCATCGGTACAGCGTCGGCGTAATCCATAATTACGCTGACGCAATGGTCCGATGTTGTTCCTCGCTCCTGCGGCAGCACACATCGCTGTGTGTGAAGTCGCAGGAGCGAGGAACGTCTCCTACCGGCCTCACTGCGGCTTCCGTAGGATATGCGGAAGGAAGGAGGTGGGCAGGATGTTTACATCCTGCTCATCTCCGCCCCTCCGCTCTGATTGGCCGCCTGCCGTGTGACGTCGCAGTGACGCCGCACGACCCGCCCCCTTAACAAGGAGGCGGGTCGCCGGCCACAGGG
Source organism: Anomaloglossus baeobatrachus (assembly GCF_048569485.1). NCBI lineage: Eukaryota > Metazoa > Chordata > Amphibia > Anura > Aromobatidae > Anomaloglossus > Anomaloglossus baeobatrachus. The sequence goes on along the minus strand of NC_134358.1, from coordinate 243,750,689 downwards.
ACGTTGCACGGCAGGTGAGTGTGTGTGTGAAGCTGGCGTAGCGATAAGTTTCGCTACGCCAGCTATCACCACATATCGCTGCTGCGACGGGGGCGGGCACTATCGCACTCGGCATCGCAGCATCGGCCTGCGATGTCTTAGTGTGCAAAGCCCGCCTTAGGGTTTGTAAAAATCACAGGAGTATGAAAAATGAATGTTTTATTATTTGGAACAGTCTCTAATTATCAGTTCAAGAAGCTTGCTGCAATTGATGGATTAACCAGCAGATTTGAAGATTTGCATAAAGCACAGGAGTTTTCGTGTGAATGCTGTGTAGTATGAACTGTCTCCAAGTATCAGTTTGAGAAGCTTATGGGAAGCAATAGACTAATCAGCTCTTCTTGTCAAGCCTGTGGTCGAAGGACATACTGTTAATAGCAACTGAAAACTATAGATGTGTGCAGAGTGCAAACCGATAGCTGAACACAGTACAGCTTTACTACTCAGAGACAGGTGTGTCCAACTTAGGCCGCTTTCACACTTGCGTTCAGCGCAATCCGCCGCTATGGAGAATAGCACAGTCTGTTAACGCACTGCGCTATTCTCCATAGACTTGTATTGACGACGCACTGTAACGCAAGTGGCTGCGTTGCATTCGCTGGATGACACTGCGTCGTTGTTTTGATGCAGCGTCGGGTGGAGGGAACGCTGCAAGTAGCGTTTTTTGGGTCGTTAAAATAACCCACTTTGACGGATTCCGTTAGAATCCGCCAAGGTGTCTAATGATTATCTATGGGGGCGGATTCCGCCGCAATGCACTAAGCGGCGGTATCCGCTGACGAATTCCATCACGTCCTACTGCACATGCTCAGCATGTCCAGCAGAATGATCTAAATCATTTAAAATCACACCTGGTCTCTCTCCCCCCCTCTCACCCCCTCTCACCCCCTCTCTCATACTCACTGATCACGGGTGCGGCGCTGCACGGCTGTCACACTCCTCTGGCGGCTTCTCCTGCTTTTGAAAATGCCGGCTGCTCATTATTCCATCTCGTATTCACTGCTTTCCCCGCCCACTGGTGCCTATGATTGGTTGCAGTCAGACACACCCCCACTCTGAGTGACAGCTGTCTCACTGCAACCAATCACAGCCGCTGGCGGGCGGGTCTATATCGTGCAGTACAATAAATAAATTAATTAATTAAAAAAACGATGTGCAGTCCCCCCCAATTTTGATACCAGCCAAGGGAAAGCCACATGGCTGAAGGCTAGTATTTTCAGGATGGGAAGCCCCATGTTATGGGGAGCCCCCCAGCCTAAAAATATCAGTCAGCAGCCGCCCGGAATTGCCGCATCTATTAGATGCGACAGTCCCGGGACTTTACCCGTTTCATCCCGAATTGCCCTGGTGCGGTGGCAATCGAGGTAATAAGGAGTTAATGGCATCAGCCCATAGCTGCCACTAAGTCCTAGGTTAATCATGGCACGCGTCTATGAGACACATTCCATTATTAACCTGTAAGTGAAAGTAAATAAACACATACACCTGAAAAAATACTTTATTTGGAATAAAAGACAAAAAAACACCCTCTTTCACCACTTTATTAAAATCCCCAAATACCCCTCCAGGTCCGGCGTAATCCACATGAGGACCCGCGATGCATACAGATCTGCTACATGAAGCTGACAGGAGCGGCAGTAGAACACCGCCGCTCGCTGTGAGCTCCATGCAGCAACTGGGGGGAGTCGCGCTGTCAACGGGGACGTCACTGAGGTAATGCCTGTGTGTGTGCTGGGATGATGAGTGTGGTAGTGCCTGCGTATGCGGTGATGATGGGTGCGGTAGTGCCAGTGTGTGTGATGATGATGAGTGCGGTAGTGCCGGGATATGTGTGATGATGATGAGTGTGGTAGTGCCAGTGTGTGCGGTGATGATGAGTGCGATAGTGCCGGGATGTGTGTGATGATGATGAGTGCGGTAGTGTCGGGGTGTGTGCGGTGATGATGGGTGCAGTAGTGCCGGGGTGTGTGTGGTGATGATGTGTGCGGTAGTGCTGGTGTGTGCGGTGATGATTGGTGCGGTAGTGCCGGGATGTGTGTGATGATGATGAATGCGGTAGTGCCTGCGTGTGCGGTGATGATGGGCTCCCTCTCGTGGCTAGAAAACTTAACGCAACGCGTTATTTCCCAGGAATCCGTTGCCTTTATTATCACACTATTTGCAAGGCATCTGTCACATGCGTCACACGCAAGTGTGAAAGTATCCTTAGGGGCACTTTGCACACTACGACATCGCAAGCCAGTGCTGCAATACCGAGCGCGATAGTCCCCACCCCCGCCGCAGCTGCGATATCTTGGTGATAGCTGCTGTAGCGAACATTATCGCTACGGCAGCTTCACATGCACTCACCTGCCCTGCGACGTTGCTCTGGCTGGCGACCCGCCTCCTTCCTAAGGGGGCGGGTCGTGTGGCGTCATAGCAACGTCACACAGCAGGTGGCCAATAGAAGCGGAGGGGCGGAGATGAGCCGGACGTAAACATCCCACCCACCTCCTTTCTTCCGCATAGCCGGCTGAGACGCAGGTTGGAGATGTTCCTCGTTCCTGTGGCTTCACACACAGCGATGTGTGCTGCCGCAGGAACGAGGAACAACATCCTAACATCGGTCTTTCCCAATTCATGTAAATGACCGACACTACACCGATGATATGATTATGACGCTTTTGTGCTCGTTAATCGTATCAAAAATGCTTTACACACTACGATGTCGAGAGCGACACCGGAAGTGCGTCACTCTCGGTTTGACCCCACCGACATCGCACCTGCGATGTCGTAGTGTGCAAAGTACCCCTTAGACTTAAAAAGCATTGGCAGATAATGTCACTTAGACATGTCAGACAACTTGTAAAGCCCAAAGTGAAGCACAGGAAAAGGGTGGCGGTCGTACAATAAGGGAGAACGGTTAAGAAGCTGAGAAAGGTGAGTGACAGTCATAATTATGTAGGATGCAGATATAGAAGTCAAACTCAGGCCATGTTTCTTGAGATTGCTTTGCCACATTGACACCATTATTATTATAAAGAGCACAATGAAATTGGTCGCTTCTGTTACAGATTTTGCACTAGGTCAAAAAGTTTCAAGTTATAACAGACAGATGAAGAGCACAAGGTAAGACTCACAGACTGTTTTAGTTTATTCCTGATGCAGGATGAACCTGTACAACCTATGCTGGCTGTGGGTGTACTGAGCGGGCTCACTTACTGAGCCTGCTCCATGCAAGGCAAGTGCCGGCTGCATTACACATCTGGTATCTGCTTTCAAAGCCAGGAAATGAAGCTACTTCAACCACTGTACTTTAATCATTTAGTTACTGCAGTCAGTCTCTGACAGCAGAATTTACATCTTACATGTTATGTGCACACCCATTAGCCCCTAGCAACAAGATCATGAGGTGTTGATCTGGTATTATGAGAGGGCCTACATCATAACCATTTTTTCCCCCCAACAACATGTATAGTACAGTATGTTGTCCACGTCTTTGGGACTATCTGGGTGTCTTAATACTCCTGTGACTATCTAGGTGGATTAACACTAGAAGTCCCAGAAATTTTGAGCTCCCCCCTGAAGTCCCGAAAGAGGGTCAAATGACCCTTAGGGGCACTTTGCACACTACGACATCGCAGGTGCGATGTCGGTGGGGTCAAATCGAAAGTGACGCACATCTGGCGTCGCTGTCGATATCGTAGTGTGTAAAGCATTTTTGATACGATTAACGAGCACAAAAACGTCGTAATCGTATCATCGGAGTAGCGTCGGACATTCCCATGATTTGGGAAAGACCTATGTTATGATGTTGTTCCTCGTTTCTGCGGCAGCACACATCACTGTGTGTGAAGCTGCAGGAGCGAGGAACATCTCCTACCTGCGTCCCGGCCGGCTATGCGGCAGGAAGGAGGTGGGCGGGATGTTTACGTCCCGCTCATCTCAGCCCTTCTGCTTCTAGTGGCTGCCTGCCGTGTGACATCGCTATGACGCCGCACGACCCGCCCCCTTAGGAAAGAGGCAGTTTGACGGCCAGAGCGACGTTGCAGGGCAGGTGAGTGCATGTGAAGCTACCGTAGAGATAATGTTTACTACGGCAGCTATCACCATGATATCGCAGCTGCGACGGGGGCGGGGACTATCGCGCTTGGCATCGCAGCATCAGCTTGCGATGTCGTAGTGTGCAAAAGGCCCCTTAGTCTAAACTGAATAAAACTAACTAGAAACTAAATGGCTAAACTCAATGGAAAACAACAATCTCCTGTGGTGCGACAGTAATGGCCTTAATTACAGAACAAAAGACGGTGATTATAGGATGTTAGTTAAAATCCTTCAGGTCATTCGACCAGTCTCTGGGTTCCAAAGGTATAAATGTTAAATGACCCCTCTCTGGAACTTCTAGTGTTAATCAGGAAAAATAGGTTTTGGTCACCACTGGGATCATGGATTGATGTGACTGATGACAATCTCTGTATAGAATTGTAGAATAGGTTGGTGCTAGAATAGTGAACATACAATTTTTCCTTATATTATAGATGAGTTTGACCTATCTAAACGATTCCTATTAACGTGCATGTAAAGGTCCTGAAATGCTGGCAGGTCATAGATTGCCGCTAATAGGAAATGAGAAAACACTCTTACAACCTCATGCTAACATTCTTACGTTATAGTCATTATTTACAGCAGGATTGCAGATAGAAATCCCAATATTTGTCTAATGTCCATAAGATTTGATTATTAATACTACCAAAGATTATTCATAACCTTAATGCGTGCAGTCAGTGTATAAAGTGCGGTAATGAGGGAAAAGGGAGCGATTAATTTGTATCTTAATATTCCGTTTTATAATTGCAGTTAATTTAGTGTGAAGTTTTACCACAGACTCCTGTGGATAAAGATATAATGCTTATCGGTCCAGCCATTACATTCAGCTAATTTGTCATGAGCATAAATGGTTGAAAAAAATCAAAGGTTATCTCAAGAATTAGTTAGTTGTATACTTAGCACAAGTTTGTAGCAAATTGTAATTGTAAATGATGCTATTCCAAACTTCTACAAGTTGGTTTAGGTTTGTGAAAACAGCATAAAAAGTTATAGATTTACAAAACTTTACGGCTTAAATACAATGTCTAGTCAGTCTTTTATTCAGGGGTAGGATGTGCTTTCTTGGTGCCCAAAACAGTGATTGCTTTATTCCCCGCACCATCTACACACCCTAAAATTCGAGCTGGCATCTGGCCAATCATTCATTTAAACATCTCCATCCCACCAAACACTAAAATTCTTATTTGTAATGTACATCACTGTTTTCTTTTTATCTTTTTTTTGTTACAAAATAATCACTAAATTATTTTTATGAAATAATTGATGACTTACATTCCTCACCCCCTAATGGCAGTCAAGTTGGCCATCTGCTCTACCATGTGACATACGTCAATGGTGGCAGGTCATACAACACTATAATACTTGTAAGCAGGGGAACTCAGAGTTGAATGATCCTTCCCTATGCCAGGTAGCCACCAAATTCTCACAGTGTATCCATGTAACGGGGGCAGGGGGCACCTCAGGGGGTGTAGTCGTGGCCCCTTTGGGCGACAGGCTGACCCCCGGCCCGGCCGTCACTATTAAAACAGGGGTGTTGTTTGTGGGGCAGAGTGTGGGTGGCAGGGACGCGTTCGTGCCGGTACCTGAGTTCTCCGTTACGCCGTTTTCCCTCGGCTCGCCAGCCCCTTCATCAGTTACAGAAAAGAGCCACTGACAGGCAGCTGGTAAACTAAGAAACATTTTATTGAACGAGGCTTCCATTTTCTGTTACACTTCTCAGCAGCAAGTTACTTCAGTATTTCACTTTAACGTTACAGATTACGTTCCTTCCTGACGGTTTCCCCTTTTTGTTGACGGTCACTCTCCTTCACCTGCAGGGGACACTTGTTAACCCCCTAGTAGCTGTACTCTGAACCCTGAATTACTGCAGGGCAGATCTAGCACACACTACCAGTTCCGGATGAGTTCCCACTCCTCTTTACACCTTTCAGCATCAAGTCACATCGGTTTACAGGTTACACTTCTTGCTGACGGTTTCCTCTTTCTCCGGTAACTTTCCCTCGCCTGCAGGGGACATGCGTTAACCCCCTAGTAGCCGCACACTGAACCCTGTTTCACTGTAGGGCAGATCAAGCACAAACTACCGGCTCCGGATAAGTTCTCACCTTTCCACTTCTTTGCCGGGGAACTGCTTCACTTGTTTTCTATGGGCGTTCCCATTTACCTTCACTTCTTTGTCAGGGCACTAACCTTCGCCTGCAGGGGCCACTTGTTATCCCCCTGATAGCTGCACTCCACTCTAGTACACACCACCGGCTCCGGATTATCTCCAACTTCTCTGCTCCACTGCCACAGCACCCACTCCTGCACTCTGCCCCGGCACTTCTCCTCAGCTCTCTCTCATGTTACATCTCCAGCACACTGCTCTGCCTTCAGAGACCTCCCTTCCTTCCTTCCCTGCCACTGTTACCAGGGGAACCACTGCTCTGCACTGGCACCTAGTGGGGAAACTGTTTAATCACTACAACAACAGGTAACATTTTACCATTAACATTTAACATTTGCCACCATACTATGTGGCGTCTTCAGGGGGGGAAAACGTTCCTTCACTACCAGGGGTCTGACTACCCCTTACATCTATATACTGTATATAGTAGAAGTTGGAAGGATTTATATGAGAAATTCCAGCTACTTTAAACAGCAGAAAACTGAGATTGGAGCTGCAGTAGCTACGATTGCAGCAGATTAGCCTACTATCAATTAACCATGCCTTAGAAGGGCAGCCCCCCCATTGGGCTCCAAAGATGATATCATGGTAAACCGATAGATTTAATAATGGTTGGGGGTGGGAGCCAAGTGGGGCCACAATTAGGACCTAGGCTATAGGGCCATCGAATGTCTATGTACACCCCTAAGCTTGATTTTGGTCTAATTACTTATTATGATGTGTTTTTATTAATTAGTAGGGATGGTTAAATAGTAGCTATTTATGTTCTGATTATTCCTAACGAATCCCAAAATATTATTCCGGTATTTGTCACAAATAATGAACCTAATTAATGTCAATGGGGAACCCGAGCACTATTCGTCTGACAAATACTGGAATAGTACTCGGTACTTGGTAAACATTAGCCGAACATGAACAGTTACTATTCCCTCATCACTATTAATTAGTCATTTTATTATAATGTTATTATTTCTAATGTAATGCATGTGTGCCGCCCCCGCATCAGCAGCCGGGCTGCTCAGCTCCGGATCCGCAGTGGCTCAAGGGTTCTCCGGACCCGGGGGTCGGGGCCATGCAGCCCCTCAAATAAAAGGGGCAGTATTTACAGGGGCTGCTGTGGAAAGTTCGTGACGCCACCCGTGGTGCGTGGTAAGAGTGAAGTACCACCGCTGCAGCTGGGAGTACCCAGTGGTGATGGAGTGGGCAGCTAGGTGTTTAACCCCTCCACGGGTAGGGGGAATCCCTCCTCAGTCCCAAAGTACAGACCCCTGTCACAGCCCTTCATGCTGATGACCTGGCCTCGCATTTCACAGAGAAAATTAAAAACATCCGCCAAGAGATCAGCTCCCAGCCACCAAGCCCTGTGAATCCCATCCTTCCCCATATCCCATCCAGATCACTTTCCACATTTGACCCAGTCACAGAGGAGGAAGTCTCCAGGCTCCTATCCTCCTCTCGTCCTACAACTTGCCCTACTGATCCCTTCCCCTCACCTCTACTCCAGTCCCTCTCTCCGGTTGTCGCCACTCACCTAACTAAAATCTTCAATCTCTCTCTCTCTTCGGGTATCTTCCCCTCCTCCCTCAAACACTCTATCATTACTCCATTATTAAAAAAACCTTCTCTCGATCCGTCCTGCACAAGCAACTACAGACCAGTCTCTAATCTCCCCTTCATCTCCAAACTCTTGGAGCGCCTGGTCTACTCTCGTCTCACCCGCTACCTCTCCACTCACTCTCTTCTAGATTCTTTACAGTCTGGCTTCCGCCCTTTACACTCAACATAAACTGCCCTTGTCAAAGTGACCAATGACCTATTGACAGCAAAACGTAACGGTGACCACTCTCTGCTTATTCTTCTTGACCTATCTGCTGCCTTTGACACTGTTGACCACCATCTCCTTCTCTCTATGCTCCATTCTATCGGCCTAAAGGACACTGTTCTTTCCTGGTTCTCATCCTATCTTTCTGGCCGCTCATTCAGTGTATCATTTGCTGGCTCCACATCTTCTCCTCTTCCTCTCACTGTTGGGGTCCCTCAAGGTTCAGTCCTTGGCCCTCTTCTTTTCTCCCTCTACACTGCCACAATTGGTCAGACCATCAGCAGATTTGGCTTTCAGTACCATCTTTATGCTGATGACACACAGCTATACACCTCCTCCCCTGAGCTCACCCCCGCTGTACTACAGAACACAAGTGACTGCCTGACTGCAGTTTGCAACATCATGTCTGCTCTCTATCTGAAACTTAACCTTTCCAAAACTGAACTTCTTCTTTTCCCTCCATCTTCCAACTTTCCTCAACCTGACATCTCCCTCTCTGTGTGTGGCACAACGATAAGTCCTAGGCCGCAAGCCCGCTGCCTGGGGGTTATACTTGACACTGATCTCTCCTTCACCTCCCACATACAATCTCTTGCCCGCACCTGCCGCTTGCACCTCAAGAACATCTCTAGAATCCGCCCCTTTCTCACTATGGAAACGACAAAAACCCTCACCGTGGCCCTGATCCACTCTCGCTTGGACTACTGTAACTCTCGATTAATTGGTCTTCCCCTAACTAGACTCTCTCTTCTACAGTCAATCCTTAATGCAGCAGCCAGGGTCACCTATCTGGCTAACCGCTACTCGGATGCCTCTGCTCTGTGCCAGTCATTGTACTGGCTGCCCATATATCATAGGATCCAATTCAAACTGCTTGTTCTCACCCACAAAGCTCTCCACAGTGCAGCACCCCCCTACATCTCCAACCTCCTCTCTGTCTATCAGTCCACCCGTTCTCTACGCTCTGCAAGCGACTTTCGACTAACATCCACACTAATTCGAACCTCCCACTCCCGGATCCAAGACTTCTTCCGAGCTGCACCAACCCTCTGGAACGCTCTACCCCAAGAAGTTAGGACAAATCACAACTTACTCAGCTTCAGACGCACCCTAAAGACGCATCTTTTTAGGGCGGCCTATCACACTCCCTAATCAGATTCGATTCACATAGTCCCTCTACAACCTCTCACAACATAGCTCCACATCAAACTCCATGGCACCCAAAGGCATCTCAAGGCTCGGGCCCACTGGTCCAGGAAACCATTATCCAGCCCCATTTCCGTGAGATGGTTGAATTGTCATTGTAAATAAGCACTTGAACCTTGCCTCTCCCCCCATCTCATTGTAGATTGTAAGCTCTCACGAGCAGGGTTGTATTTTTTCCCTCTAAATATTGTATTTCTATAACTGTTACTTGTTTGTATATGATCCTCCTGAATTGTAAAGCGCTACGGAATATGTTGGCGCTATAGAAATAAAGATTATTATTATTATTATTATTATTATTATTACTATAATGCCCCGGGACTCGGTGATGCTAGAGGAAGCCGTGGGGTGTAGGTTTGGGAGGCAGGGAGCAGGGAACTCACAGTTGGTAGTCGTGGTGCTGGATGAGGCTGTGCTGCTTTGGAAGGTCAGTAAACACACAGACTGTAATTAAACCAAAAGTCCTGCAGTATCGCTCCCTCTGAGAGTGGAGCCCGTCCAGGTGACCATTCCCAAGGGTATTGCTTGGTATGTTTCAGTCTAGTCCGACCTTCTGGAAGCTTCTCCCCCTCAGCCTCTCACACTCTGAGAGCTGCTGCCTCGCTGTCCTGGGAGCTCCAACTCCCCAGCCTGCTCTCCCCCTGAGAGCTACTTGAGAGCTACCACTCTCCTTGCTCCCCTGCCGACGACTGCCCAGTCACCCCCCCCAGTCTGCCTGACTCTAAGGTGGGCAGCCCTTTCTCCAGTGGACCTACTCACTGGTTTGTGTGACTGGGATTTGCATGCTGGTGTTTGCAATACCATTGGGTGGCACCTGAACCAAAGAGGAGATGAGTACTGCACGGAAAGGAAAATTGTACAATACCCTGTGTTACGGGAGGCTGTCTGATAATAACCGAAAGGAGTATCAGACAGTCAGGGTCCACCGTGCAAAGACTTTGCTGCAGACTATGGCAGAGTGCAATACCTCTGTTAACTCACAGAAGGATATAATAAGAAAGTAAAGCAATTCCTCCCTTACTTGGAGGGTGTGTGGAATGATCTCTGTTAATAATCACAGAGACAAAGGCAATGTGTGCGAAATGGCACCTACCTAGGTCCGCTCTTCTAGTGGTGCAAAAGAGACGAACAGCAGCGTAAGCCGCACAAAGCTCCTACCTGCGTTCGCTCCACTAGTGTGCGAGGACACGAACCACTAGATATGGCACCTGCCTAGGTCCGCTCTTCTAGTGGTGCAAAAGAGACGAACAGCAGCGTAAGCCGCACAAAGCTCCTACCTCTGTTCGCTCCCCTAGTGTGCGAGGATACGAACAACTGCCAGACGCAGTATAAGGAACGTTACCCTAGCGGCAACGTCCACCTACGAGTACAATCACAAGGCCCAGCCAGACCATGTGCCTCAGGCACCTGCCTATGTCCGCTCCCCTAAGAGGTAAGGATACGGACAGCAGCCGAAGCTGTAAGGTATAAGAACGCTACCCTGCCGGTAGCGCTCACCTAGCATAGACAGAGGAATGCCTAGAGGAACGCGCACAGAGCGTCTACTCATATGCATGAACCAAGAGGACTGAGCACCATGCGGCGTGTGTCAGGGTCTTATATAGACTCTGTGCCTCATCCAAGATGGAGGACACCAGAGCCAATCCGCTTCCAGAACGACAGGAGTGACGTCATGCTGGCCTATCACCGAGCAAGACGTCACAAGCACATGACCAGCGACCAATCGGCATAGAAGGTGTCAGAGACATGTGACCTCGTGTCAGCGATGATGTCACCCGCACATGTGCAATGGCTCCAAGATTGGACTTAGTCTCCGGCGCTCGCACATGTGCAGTAGCAAGAAATCTGGACTTAGTCTCCAGCGCTCGCACATGTGCAGTAGCAAGAAATCTGGACTTAGTCTCCAGCGCTCGCACATGTGCAGTAGCAAGAAATCTGGACTTAGTCTCCAGCGCTCGCACATGTGCAGTAGCAAGAAATCTGGACATAGTCTTCAGTGCTCGCAGCAACCGTAACACCCTGTGACCACCTGATAGGCTAGGGCGTCACACATGCTTTTATAATTTCCATTAAACTGTGTTCACATTAATGTTCATAGCAGTGACAGATCACTTTCAAACAGATCCTAACAAAACTTGATAATTTATGTTTATTGCCTTATAATGAGGTATTCCTGTTTTCCATATGGCGTCTAGTATTCTTAATGTCTAGAATAAACCTGTAGCCCATACTGTCTTAGCAGTCAAAAATACCTGAACACATAAGAGTAACAGATATACATCGGTACAAGCTAAGCCTTGTCTTCAGATATTTCATTTCAAATGATTATTTCTGCAAGATTGCTGGTTGCCATATTAATTATATAGTGGTAAAAAAACAGCATGAAGCTAATATATTTTAAGTAAGGATATGGAATCAAATTGAATAATGACATTCTCAATGAATAAAAGGATCTCAACATTTCTAAAAAGGATTTTTAAACATTTAGTTGAACCAATGTGGACTGTATCCACGTGAATTATTAGTTGTGGCACTTTTTTTAACCAAATGCATGAGTAGTATGGAGATTTTATTAAATATGTGGCATCAAGATGTGGTTCATTGGTTGTTCCTATTTTTATTACATCCCTTTTGATCATCATTCCTTCTATTGTTTTAACTTTCAAGCTCTCTTAGCTCAAAGATGATACCCTTTGTGCCATTTATGTCTCCACAGGTTACTGTTCGAGTTATTACACAACTATGCTTTATTGCCAGTAACATCAGTCCTGACATCTAGAAAACCCCATGTAATGAAAGAATCAAAAGTTATTTCCTGCACTTCACCTTTCTCCATTCAAACTGAATTGAATTTAGCTCAACTACTTATTTAATTCTACAGATTTTTTTTTAAAGAAATTAACCTAGAAACACTGTCCAATGCCTGAAGCTAGAACAATCGGTTGTAATAAAAATATGGGGTCCCAAGGTAAGAGGTTCAGTACAATTTTTCATACCGCGATGCCATCTAATTGTAATCAAAGTGAAGCTCCCTTTTTTAACACTATGGTTTGCACTTTTTTGTGACGTTGTAGACCTTTTCTTCTCATGTGGACCAGAAGCTCATAGCAAGAACTCTTCTGGTTTCTATAAAGAATGAAGGGGGAGAACATTGCAGGTAAAAAGGGCTTGTTATGTATGGAGTAGATTTGATTATAATAAGTAGGGTTTTCATATAAAGCTGAACAAGCTGGCATCAGCTAGTATCAAAGTACAATCATTGTGTGTATGAAGGATGTGGAAACAGATAACTAGGAAAGACCAGAAGATGTGGAAAATGTAGAAAGGGGGAAAAGTGAAGACTTAGATAAGTGAAATGAGAATACCTAGGAGGCACGAGAATCTGCAGAAAACGTAGATGGGAGAACAGGGAACAGTACAATTAGTGAAGTGAGGGGATAAGTCTATCTAAAGAGACATTTTTAAAGCACGCTTAAAAATATGACACAGCGATATCGCTGGTGAAAGTACCCTCCCCTGTCGTTTGTGCGTCACGGGCAAATCGCTGCCCGTGACGCACAAAATTGTTAGGAGCTGTCACACGGATTTACCTGCCTAGCGACGGCGCTGTTGCTGGTGAACCGCCTCCTTTCTAAGGGGGCGGTTTGTGCGGCGTCACAGAGGCGTCACATCCCGCCCACCTCCTTCCTTCCTCATTGCTGGCGGCCGCAGGTAAGCTGTAGTTCGTCGTTCCCAAGGTGTCACACATAGCGATGTATGCTGCCTCGGGAACAATGGACAACCTCCGTCCTGCAACAATCAACAATTTTTTGAAAATGAACGACGTGTCAACGATCAACAATAAGGTGAGCATTTTTGATCGTTAACGGCCATTCGTTGGTGTCACACGCAAAGACGCCGCTAACGATGCCGGATGTGCATCACAGAATCCGTGACCCCGGCGATATATCGTTAGATACGTCATTGCGTGTAACGGGGCCTTTAATTGGATTGTCTAGGGTAGTGCGTTCCAAAAAACTGGCACAGTCTTGGTGACGAAAATGGGAGATTCGGATTATGAAGGATATTAGTATTAGATCAGTTAAAGAACAGAGAGTGATAGACATATATGAGGAAGAAGATGTAAGGTGGTTCAGAACTGTGGAGAAATTTGTGGATGAGAGAGATAAGTTTATATTGTATTCTATAGTAGATGGATAACCAATGCAATGACTGGCGCAAGGCGGAGGCATCTATGTAGCAGCTGGAAAAAAAATATGGCTGCCACATTTAGGATGGATTGGAAAGGAGAGAATTTAGTATATTGGAGATTTGCCAATATCCTCTTCCAGCACCATATTATCCAGAGAATTAGAATACTCAGAGATCACACTTACAGGAGCTTTAATTACATTTTATTCTAAATCCATTAGTACTGAGTTAGTCCCCCCTACCATTTTTTGTAGCTCTAATAGCATCCTCTCTTCTACAAGATTTTGAATATGTCTGTTGAAGAAGAGCATTTGTGAATACAGGCAATGATGTTGAATGAGAGGGCCTGGATCACAATATCCATTCAAGTTCATCCAAACGGCATCAAAATAGGTTTAGCTCATGACTTTGTGGTGGCAACTGTCAAGTTTTTTGACAGTTAACTCACTTAGCCATTCCTTTATTTCCTTTTTTTGTGCTCTGGGTGACAATCATGTTAGCACAGAAAGAGGCCTTCTCCAAACTGTCCTCACAAAAATGGGAGCATACAATTGAACAAAATGTCTTAGTATACTGAAGCATTAAGATTTCAATTCATTGGTAGCAAGAAGAAACAATCTGACATTATCCCTCCTCCACCAAAACTTTACAGGTGGCACAATGCTGTCAGTCCACTAGCAGCAGGCTTTTAACCATTTCATATGACTCTTGTCATTATGTTTAATAATTTAAGGCTTTCATGCAGCTGATCGACGATGTCAATCCATGCCATCAATCTTCCAGCGCAGAGTTATTTTGCATTGATGCCGGTGGATGTTTGGAACCCTGCAGCTATTGAGACCGCAGACTGTTGTTGACTTTTTGCACACTGATCCACAGAACCCCACTCTGTAACTTTATGTGGTGTGCCACTTAATGACTGAGTGGTTGTGGATCCAAAATGCTTCCACAAATCATTTTACACATTTTTTTTAGACAGGCTGCATGGCCAGGTGTTGGATTTTTTTACATCTCTGGCAACTGGATCAAATGAAAATCCTCAATATAATGATTTGGTGGTGTGCCCTAATACTTTTTTCCATATAGCGAATGTATAATCATATGTCATAAATAATGCTATTTCAGCACTTTAGCGCAGAAGTACAATATTAATGTGTAGGTTTGGTCACCCATAAGGCCCCTTCCAAATAGCAGTATTCTGTTCAGTATTTTCCACCAACGCTATATGCAGTATCTACAAAGTTGTGGTACTCCCGAGTCATCCAGGCAGCCAGTCTTGTAACAATCTGTCCTTAAAGTCACATGTTCGTTTACTTAAAGAAAATAAAATAAAAAAAACATTCATGTTGTTTTTTGGCTGTGTCTAGATGTTTGCTGAATGTCAAACAGAACATTTTTAAACACAAGAGAGACACTGGAGTTTTTGGTGGACATTTCTTTTTAGAGTATGTCTTTTTCTTTTGTGATCATGTTTTTTTTCTAAAATTGCAGCATTCACTAGGGAGAGTACTTGTCACACTTTGGGAAAACTGGCAATTTTTGTGAATAAAGTATCTCAATTTTTCCATGTTTTTCATGGCAGTAATAGATGTCTATATTCCTATATTCATTGTTCCATATATCTTAGCACTGCAGTGTGCAACTGTCTCCTTTTTGTTACTATTTGCACCTATTCACATTAGAAAGGTAGGATGTGCAATCAGTCTTTTTCTCAATCAAGTTCAAAGCATGTCTCGACCGAAATCTGATCCCAGTTCTCTTTTACGTGGTCCCAATGTTGGTACATACTGGTCGTATCACTTGAGTATGTATACAGTTTTTTTTCAACTCTACTCACAAGTGTTGTATTAGGTTAAGGTCTGGAGACTGTGGTGGCCAATCCAGCACCTCTACTTCATTGTCATTGAACCATTTCTTCGCCAATCTCGATGTATGCTTTGAGTCCTTGTCCTACTGTAACACTGTGTCGTCCTTTCCCTACCCATAGTACTCGAGTATACAAAGTGATTCATCTTGTAGGATACTCACATATAGCTCAGCATTGAGACTACCATAGATCCTGGTCAAGTATCCAATGCCTTTGGCTGTGAAACAACCCGATATCATCAGGCTTTCTCCATCAAATTGGATAGTTCCTTCAATTTCTCAATCCATAAGCCATTTTTTCCCTTATTTCTTCCAGACCCATTTGCACCAATCAGACTCTTTTATATTGACTTTCATTGCGTCATATCACCCATTTTTTGTACTTCTTTTCAAACTTCCTCTGACATTTCTTATGATGATATTGAAGTCGAGGCTTCTTCATCTTTTTTTGGGCCCCCTTTCCAAACTTGTTTAACATGGGTAGCTGGATGCTTACATGGATGTCTGTGATCTGACTATTATGAAGCATACGAGCCACCGCCACTGCTGTGTTTGTTGTGCCAAAACAGATGGATGTTGCGATCAGCTGATATTGACTCTGATATTTTGCTTGGAAATCCATCTCTTGGCTTTTCAATGGATGGACAACTTCATTTTGTATTTTTCCAGCTGTCTTTGCACTCATAGGATGCAGTTTGGCAATTTTCTTGGCCAAGAGACCACTCTTGATGAGCTGGAGGATGCTGTTTCTCTTTTCTTGGGAAATCTACTTCATGACTGCTTCTCAATTTGAATCAGTAACCTTTCACTTGGGAATCAATCTAATTACACATTGAGCTATTAGGGAATATGAGAACAGGTTGAAATTGGTAATATACAGGAAGAGAAAGATTTTTCCACCACCAGGAGCAAAACAGTATAATGCAGTAATATGACAAGAATCTGTATAACTAATCATATGATAAATAGTTGCAAGTCAAATTTTTGTATGAGGTAGCCAAGATAATTGTCTATAAAATGATGGTGGTCTGGTGATCTCACATTCTAAGCTATAGTGGTAAGATATTATGGAGCTTGAAAGTCAAAAGTTGAAAACATTATTACCTTTTTGCTCATCAGTGTATTGCAGGATGCTGGCCAGGATAGGGGACATTATCACAGGAAGGGGCCAGGATGGAAGACATTATTAAAGGATGAAGGACATTATTACAGCATGGCAGCCAGAATGGGGAACATCATTAAAGGAAGAAGCCAGGGTGAAGAATATTATTACTGGATGGGTGATAGGACAAGGGCATTATTACAGGATAGTGCCAAGACAGAGAATATCATGAGAGGATGGGGGTTATTATTTCAGGATGGTGGTCTGGATGGGGGACATTATTACATCAACTGGCCAGGATGGAGGTCATTATTACATGAAGGGGACTAGATGAGTAATATTATTACAGGATGGGGCCAGGATAGGGTACATTATTACAGGAGGTGCCAGGATAGAGGACATTATTAGAGGATGGGGGATATTATTGCAGGATGGCGGCCAGGAAGGGGGACATTATTATAGCAATCAGCCAGGATGGAGGATGTTATTACAGAAAAGGGACAAGATTTGTAACATTATTACAGGAAGGGCCAGGATGAAGGACATTATTATAGGATGGTGACATTATTACAGAAAGAGTCGTCCAGGATGAGGCACAATATTACAGGAAGGGGCCAGGACAAGGGACATTATTACAGGCCGGTGGACATTATTACATGATAATACATGTAATAATGTCCACTGTCCCCTTTTCTGTAATAATGACTCTTGTCCTGTTGCCATCCTGGCCCTGTCCTGTGATGTTTTTTGTCCTGGAACCTACCACGGGAAAGGGGTAGGATGGGTGACAGGACAGTGGTCATTATTGCATGATTTGATCCAGTACAGGGAGATTATTACAGGACGGGGACCTTATTACAGAATTGTGGATATTCTTATAGCTGGGGGCAGGATGCAGGACATTACAGGAGGAGGGATATTATTAAACATTTAAAGCAATATATAGTACAGACCAAAAGTTTGGACACACCTTCTCATTCAAAGAGTTTTTTTTTATTTTCATGACTCTAAAAATTGTAGATACACATTGAAGACATCAAAACTATGAATGAAAACATGTGGAATGAAATACTTAAAAAAATGTGAAACAACTGAAAATATGTCTTATATTTTAGGTTCTTCAAAGTAGCCACCTTTTGTTTGATTACTGCTTTGCACACTCTTGGCATTCTCTTGATGAGCTTCAAGAGGTAGTCACCGAAAATTATTTTCCAACAGTCTTGAAGGAGTTCCCAGAAATGCTTAGCACTTGTTGGCCCTTTTGCCTAAACTCTGCGGTCCAGCTCACCCCAAACCATCTCAATTGGGTTCAGGTCTGGTGACTGTGGAGGCCAGGTCATCTGGCGTAGCATCCCATCACTCTCCTTCTTAGTCAAATAGCCCTTGCACAGCCTGGAGGTGTCTATTGGGTTATTGTCCTGTTGAAAAATAAATGATGGTCCAACTAAACGCAAACCGGATGGAATAGCACGCCGCTGCAAGATGCTGTGGTAGGCATGCTGGTTCTGTAAACCTTCAATTTTGAATAAATTTCCAACAGTGTCACCAGCAAAGCACCCCCACACCATCACACCTCCTCCTCCATGCTTCACGGTGGGAACCAGCCATGTAGAGTCCATCCATTCACCTTTTCTACAAAGACATGGTGGTTGGATCCAAAGATCTCAAATTTGGACTCATCAGACCAAAGCACAGATTTCCACTGGTCTAATGTCCATTCCTTGTGTTCATTAGCCCAAACAAGTCTCTTCTGCTTGTTGCCTGTCCTTAGCAGTGGTTTCCTAGCAGCTATTTTACCATGAAGGCCTGCTGCACAAAGTCTCCTCTTAATAGTTGTTCTAGAGATGAGACGGTGTGTCCAAACTTTTGGTCTGTACTGTGTATGTATATATATATATATATATAATATATAAAGCTGAATGTGTGTATGTGTGTGTGTGTGTGTATGTGTGTATGTATGTCCGGGATTGGCATCTGCACCGTCGCAGCTACAGCCACAAAATTTTGCACACTCACACTTCTGGACTCAGAGAGCGTCATAGGCTATGTTTTGAGGGGACATTTTATCCCCGCTCTGTACAGTTATTCGCCAAAAAACCTGCCTTTATTAAAGCGAATGGAGCTGGGAGCCACAGTGCAGCCAGAACTTCAGAAGAATGCGCTTGGAATGCTGGCGTGTCACAATGCAGCCAGGGAAAGAGACAGACACAAACAGGGAAAGAGGCAGACACAGACAGGGTAAGAAACAGACATAGAGAAGGTAAGAGACCGACACAAAGAGACAGACACAGACAAAGAAACAGACTGACGGAAAGAGACAGACAGGGAAAGAGAGGGAAAGAGACAGACAGGGAAAGAGAGGGAAAGAGACAGACAGGGAAAGAGAGAGACAGGGAAAGAGACCGAAATGGAAAGTGACAGAGATAGATAGACAGACAGCGAAAGAGATAGATAGACAGACAGACGGAGAAAGAGACAGAGACAGACAGGGAAAGAGACAGACAAAGAGATAGAGAGAGAGACAGAGAGATATATACAGAGGGGGAGACAGACAGAGAATGGGAGAGAAACAAAGAGACAGTTACTATCCCGGGCAGCGCCGGGTGCTATGTTGTGAGGCGAAATTTTAACCCAGCGCGTTATACACATATTTGCCCCTATCTACATAATGGGGAAAAAGTGAAACGAAAAGTGTTGGGGGCAAATTGACAGCTGCCAGATGTGAACAAGGGGGCCTTAAAGAATGAGAGCGATGGCGCCAAAGAGTATATACCGTACAGTTGCTAAGGTGGGGCCCCGACATGGGATACTCACCACACTCGGTGATATGAACACACACACAAAATGCACCACACACTACCACGTACTTGAACACATATACCACCCTCAGCACACATCTCACCACACATACACCAACCTCGCCACATAATCACTCTAAACACACACAAGTCTGGTATTATCCTTCAAAAATAAAAATCTAATTAATAAGCAGCCAAACTACAAGAACAAGAAATGTACCACATAGGAAATACGGCACCTGTCAGTCACATGACCTGTCTATTATGTGTATGTGTGAGCTAATATATACTGTCAGGGGGAGGGCTTTCTGTTGCCTGGGGATTTATCAGGCTGCCAATAGCAACCAATCACAGCTTAGCTTCTATTTTGCTACAGTTAATTAATCTGAGCTCTGATTGGTTAATATAGGCAACAATTTAATAATTACATCTCTATCTATTCGTTTTGTGATTTTTGTGTGCAGAATACATTTTTGTTAATACATTCTATTTTGTTAACAGCAGTTATTAACCCGGGCGAAGCCGGGTAGTACAGCTAGTATATATATATATATATATATATATTTTATATATATATATATATATATATATATATATGAATATATATATATATATATATATATATATATATATATATATATATGGCAATTGGCAATTCGTTATTTAGAAGTGCACAAAAATATTGTATGTACCAACTCACTACCTATTATTTTTATACTGCACATAGAGACAATATTTGATTAAATCTGATTCTTTTTTGACTGTCAGCAAAGAGCAGGGAAATTATTCAGATGCATTTTCCTGCCAAACATCTGCTTTCTTTCATAAAATCAAATCTTTTCATTGTGTCCGGTATAGACAGTTGGGTCTGAAAGTTGTGACTCTGTTGCTAAGCAACCAAAATGCCTAAACCGCGGCATTTCTTGATGATATGGAAAAGGTCAATTAATGTTGCACGCCTGTCTTCATCAATATGTTACAGCGGTATTCCTATTTTCTTAACTTTTGTAGTTCATCGCAATAAGTTGTGTTGGTCTATATATTGTATTTCTCATATTTTAATAAAAGCATAACTAAGACTAGAGGGGATGTCAAATGCAACAGAAAAGTATATTGAGAAGAAAAAAGCAGCACAGAAATCATCTGAATGCTGACTATCCTGCTGTGCCGCCCCAGGCTCTTACACATTTCCATTGAGTTATTTTATGATCAGGCCAGTATGTTATTGAAATATTATCTCTTTAGCCTTTCTCATTCTGGTAAGAAATGACAGTCTCAGAACAGTAATAGACACAGGGAGCAAAATGGGATGCTACGAAGAAAACCTGGCTTGGTCGGAGAAGAACAGCACTACGTAGTGGAAGTAACACTTGATTACTGTTTGTAGAATGTCGGTGACACGTGAACTTAACGACATCTGTGAATTACCCAGTTACTGATGAGGGCGGTAATTATATTTTTAACGGCATTAATGAAAATCCACAGAGAACAAACACTTTGTATTAAAATTACATTACCAGCATCTCAGGATATAGAAAAACTAAAAAGGTTATAATACAAAATATTTATTAATTCCACAATATCATAAATAAAAATCATAGTAATTTCACAGGTCAAATCTTTTTCCCCTTAATTATTTGTGTTTTATAGTGCAATCAATACTGAGAAATATGTAAATAAATATTTTTCATGATTCCTAGGAGAGTAGTTATTTCCTTACCTCTCTTTGTGATAATTCTGCTCCATAGCTTCATAGCTGAATGCAGCAGGAGCCTCCCCCAACTACTCTGTATAAGGAGAAGGATACAGTAGGACTCTGTATGTTAAACCTCACCCCCTTGGTTCATTCTCTTCATCTCAGCCATATACCATCCAACTATGGAAGAGATCAAGATAAAGTTAACACCTGTCATTCTGTCATTCCTTATTGCAAGAATATAGGTACTATGGTTTGCAGCAAACACAAAACTTCAAAGTGCATAGAAGGTAAACAATTCAATATACTTAGACAAAGTATAGTGCAAAATTAGTGCAAAATTACACTAATTCAAAGTAGACTCTAGATAAAGCTGGAAGGGCGAAACCCTAGGCAAGATATCAATTGAAATCAGAAGTTTATCTGCACTAAAAAGACACATATTATGTTTTTCCTCCCTATCTGACATGAAATAAGAATAAGCTTTTTTTGTTTTAGGTCAATTAGGATTACACAATTTTTTTATATTTGCTAAATTCCAGAATAATAAGAGAGAATATTTTAAGGCATTTTTATTACTTTTTGCAAAGTGAAAAGTTTACATACACTATGAGTACTATGCTTTTAAACATTATGGGGCAGCACATTTGATTATGTCATGTCTTTGGAAGCTTTATTTGCAACATCTGAGTTATTTAGAGACACACCTGTGGACGTATTTTAATGCACACCTGAAACACACTGCTTCTTTGTGTAGCATCATGGGAAAGTCAAAAGAAATCAGCCAAGATCTCAGGAAAAAAAATTTGGACTTGCACAAGTCTTGTTCATCCTGGATGCAATTGCCAGATACCTGAAGGTGCATCGTTCATCTGTACAAACAATTATATGCAAGTAAAACAAGATGGGAATTTCCAGCCATCATACTGTTCAGGAAGGAGCTAGTTCGGTGTACCAGAGATGAACTTGCTTTGGTCAGACATTTGCATATCAACCCAAGAAAAAAAGCAAATGACCTTGTGAAGATGCTGGTGGAACCTGGTAAGATTGTGTCGTTATCCACAGTGAAACGAGTACTGTATCAACATAGGTTGAAAGCCGATCTGCCAGGAATAAGTCATTACTCCAAAAGAAACATTAAAAAAGCCAGATTAATGTTTGCAAATGCGCACAGGAACAGAGACCTTAATTTTTTGAAAGATGTCCTGTGGTCTGACAAAACTAAAATAAACTATTTAGCCATAATGACCATTATTACATTTGAAGGAAAAAGGGAGAAGCTTTGAAGCCTAGGAATACCAACTGAGAAACACAGGGGTGGCAGCATCATGTTATGGCGTTGTTTACTGCAAGATGCACTGGTGCACTTCACAAAAATAGATGGCATCATGAGGAAAGAAGATTATGTGGCAATACTGAAGCAACAGCTGAAATCATCAGTCAGGAACTTAAAGCTTGGATGGAAATGGGGCTTCCAAATGGACAATGACCTGAAGCATACTCCCAAACTGATTACAAAGTGGCCTATGGATAACAAAGTTAATGATTTGGAGTGGCCATCACAAAGCCCTGATCTCAATCCTACTGAAAATGTATGGGCAATGCTGAAAAGTCAGGTGCGAGCAAGGCGACCTACAAACATGGCTCAGTTACACCAGTTCTGTCAGGAGGAACGTGCCCAAATTTCAACCAACTATTGTGAGAAGTTTGTCAAAGGATATACAAAATGTTTGACCCAAGTCATACAGTTTAAGGGCAATAGTACAAAATACTAAGGAAATGTATGTAAACATTTCACTTTGCGGAAAGTAATAGAAATGTCTTAAAGCATTCTCTCTCTCATTATTCTGAATTTGGCAAACACAAATAAATTTGCTAATCCTAGTTGACCTAAAATGGAAAAGGTTTATTCTGATTTCATGTCAGATAGTGAGATAAATATTCATATGTGTCTTTATAGATAGTGTTGTTTTGGGGATTTTTAAATGATCTTAAAATGCTGTTTCTTTCTATGTATGTGAGTAAAATATATTGATCTAATAAATCAATCAACACTATGGTTGGATGTCAGTTTATCATTTAGAAGTACACCTGAAGGATTATTCCTCTGATTCCTGTGTATTGTGGAGGAACAATTTTAGTTGAGACATCTATTTTATGAGACTACTGAATCGACTATACAAACCACTGATTGTGGTCTTGAGTGGATACTGAATCCGTATTAACGGATCCTTTAAGCCATCCATCATTATCTTTACTGTGATCCGGGGTCTACATAAAAATCACAGGAGCAGAAGTCATAACTGCAGCCACCCCCCCAAAAAAAAAAATATTCAGTGGGGTCACAGAAGAGCATATCTCACAATCTTGCAGCACTTACAAATATATTTTGCCCCTATTGAAGCTACTTAGTGTTCCCACGCACTAAACTACTCCATTTATGGTCTCCATAAAATATGATGCCAACAAGAGAGCCCTCCAAAGACAGTAAGATACCACACAGTGCATTCCTTTGCAGTACCCTCCACACACACTCCGCAATTGGGGTGCGCTCTGCTGTGAGTGGTGCGTGAGTGGTTGCTGGGTTGACGCATCCCTGGTGCTGCGCGTGTGCACTCCAGCGTGTCGGGAGGGCAGAAGTTCCGGAATTCCTGACAGCAACCTTATTTCTGTGTTTTACGTCACACGCCACTGGTTGGACTGCTGCCAATTGAAGGGGCTATTTATAGCCCTCATTACACACACGCCATTAGGATCTTCCTCCCTGAAGAAGCGTGTAACCTCTAGCGAAACGCGCATTGGTGGTCCTCTTATCCTGTTTGGGGGTCCTTGATGACCTAGGAGTTTTCCCAAATAGCACTTTTCTGCACTTGCACTTTAGGTAAATATGGTCTCCTTGTTTGATATACTACATATATGTCTCTATAACTTGTACCCAGTACGACATCTGTAACATGGGATATTTTCCCCTATACTTACTATATTTGTACTCCTCTTCCTCTCTAGAGGGTTTTGGTTCTTGTTATTTGCTGTATTTATATGATACACCATTATTCTGCATTTATATTGTATATCATACACTTTTTGGAAACCTTTTTCCTACTATTGGTTCATCAGCTCCTGCCTTCCACTCCTGTGGTTTTTTCTACATCTTTTTACCTCATGTCTGTTTGTGAATTTCTAATAAAATTGTCTATTTTTGCACAAATTACTCTGTTTTCTCTTGTTCTTAAAATGTAATTTTGAGTAGTGCATACACCGGTCTAGCTATACCCAGGCTAGCCAGGTGATACTATGGTTAGCTCATCCATGAGAATTTTGTTTCTAAAATACGATACCGCAATAGTGACCCCAACACAGAATGATGGCCCCAGTAGGCAGTATGATGGCCCCGACACAGCTCTGCCTACAATGTCATGGCCCATATACAGCCATCTATACAGTGTGATGGCCTTCCTTGCAGTATAATGGCCTTCCATACAGTATAGTGCCCCCCAAATCTTCCATACAGTAAGTTAGCCCTCACACAACCCTCTAAACTGTATAATTTCCCACACACATTATAACGACCTCCATTAGCCCTCAAACAGTATAATGGCCCATCACGTAGCCCTCCAAACAGTATAATGGCTCCACAGAACTAGTGATGAGTGAGCATTATCATGCTCGTGTGCTTGGTACTTATGACGAGCAGTCAGACTCTCGGACAGGCTTGACTTGTGTACCCCATTGATTTTCATTATACTTGGTACACAAGTCGAGCCCGTCTGAGTGTCTGACTGGTTATTATGAGTACCGAGAGTACCGGACACCTGTGCATGGTAGGGCTCGATGATCACTGCACACATCATAACTCTCCATGCTGTATAATGACTTTTGCACAACCTTCCTCACAGTATAGTCGGCCCCGTACAACCCTCCAAATAGTACAGCTGGTAAAATAAGTATTGAACACATTACAAATTTTCTAAGTAAATATATTCCTGAAAGTGCTGTTGATCAGAATTTCTCATCAGATGTCAGTAACAACCCATCCAATCCACACAGGCAAAGAAATCAAACCATAGATGTCCATAAATGTAGGCATGTGAATTAATGAGAATTGACACATGGGAAAAGAATTGAAGTCATTTACTGAAATGTATTTAATTCTTCGAACAAAATCCTTTCTTAGTGTTGACAAATTCAAGACATCTACTATATGGAGAAACTAGTCGCAAGTGTGGCGCCCCTGACCCGGTCAGGCGCCACTGAGTACTGCACTCATGCTGGGACAGTACTTCCAGGTAATCCTAAGGGCCAGAACGAGGTGTGTACGCACAGACACAAAGCAACCAGTTCTCCCACACCAGTAGATGCGACCATTGGGCAGTCTCTAGAGGAGGGCTAGCCTTCAAATCTTGTCAAGGGGTGCAGCAGAGGTGCTGGGAGCTAGAGTGCAGAGGTTTTCAGGAAAGGAGGAGAGCCAGTCTGGTGGTGGTGAGCGGCGGTCGCGAGGCGGATACCCGCGCTGACACTAATCAGACCCTGCACGGGGTAGTAACGGTTAGCGGGGGAGAACGGTCACCTGGTAAGACAGAGAAAGGTGTTCGTGGTGACTAGGCACGTACGGGGTACAGGTCCCTAGAGCAAACTCCAGTTTAACTACCTGCTAAATCTGCCGGTGAGGGGAACTACAGGTACCTCACCAACCTCACAGAGTCCGAGCCTCAGCAGCAACGCAGGGACCCATAAGGTGACAGAGCCTGGAGCCATCTCACTTGGTCTACGCTGACGGCAAACGGGCCAAACACAGCGGAGAAAAGGCAGCAGCGACTCCCTGGATAGACCCCCATGGTACTCCACGTCAGGGGGTTATCCGAACACAGAGTGCTAGCAAGGCAAGCTACCAGGTTACCCTCAGACTGGCCCGAAGGAGCCCTGGTCCTACCTGGTTCATCACAGCGACACCCGGGTCAGCTCATCGCAACATAAAGAGTGAGTAAAAACCAGTTAATACCTGACCGCAAGCCGTGAGTGGCGTCACGACATATAAAAAAAAACTGACTTACCTGTTTGCCATATTGAAGAAGCCCTGTGGCGTCCCTGAACAGGATCGGCATCCCTGCGGCGTCACACATGCATTGCTCAGGTGTAATCTTTTGCATTGCTGCATTTTCCTTATTTGTTAATTTAAAAATGTAAAAGATGAAAATATTTTTTTTTTGCCTAATATACAAAGGAAATGTGTCATGTTTAACTTCATGCCTTATAGAGATCATTTCAACTTCAACTTGCTTAATTGTTCACAATAAGGCCCGTTTCACACGTCAGTGAAAAACACTGACGTTTTTCACTGGCGTGTAAAACACGCACATGTCCCTCCGTGAGCTGTGAATCACGGCACATGTGGGTTGTCTAAGTGCAATCCGGGCTCCGTTCTCCGTGGCCCGTGATTGCACTTAGAGATTAACTCACCTGCGCCCGCTCCCGCTCTCCATGGTGCTGATCACTCCCGCGGTGCAGCATCCGGCCGGCGCTGACCCCCGCAGCAGCTGCTTCCGGGTCGGCTGTGTCGTGCATCATGAATATGCGCGACAGTAATGAGCCGGCTCAGAAGCAGCAAGCTGCATGGGCTGCAGAGAGCGTCGCTGGAACCGGGTGAGTTAAAATGCTTTTTATTTTAGCACGTTTTTTTCTGGCACGTGTTTCACGGACCACACCACTGCGTGGTCCGTAGGACATCAGTGATGCCAGAAAAAAATGTACATGTCTCCGTGCGGCAATCATGGACACGCGGGTACGCCGCACGGAGACACGTGCAGTGAAAAATCACTGACGTGTGAGCAGACCCATTCATTATAATGGGTCTGCGTATGTCAGTGATTCTGGTACGTTTAAAAAAAAGAACAAACGTACCAGAATCACTGACGTGGGAAACAGGCCTAACAGTAATTTTGACCAGGGGTGCCAAACTTTTTGGATGCTACTGTATGTGGGGGCCATAATACTGCTTGAAAGACTATTTGTGGGACAATCACATGATTTGGAGGGCAGGTTACTGTTTGTAGACCGAATAGGTCCATTATACTGTATGCATTTCATTATACAGTGTGGAGGGCTGTGCAGGGGCCATTATACAGCGGGTAAAATAAGTACTGAACATGCCACCAATTTTGTAGCTAAATATATTTCTAAAGGTGCTATTGACACAAATTTCTCACCAGATGTATCTAACAACAAATCCTATCCAACATGGGCAAATAAATCAAACCATAGATGTCAATAAATTATGTGTAATAATGAGAAATGACACAGGCTAAAAGCATTGAACACATGAAGAAAGAGAGGTACAAAAAGCCATGGAAAGTCGTGACACCAGCTGAAATCTATCAATAATTAGAAAGCAATCCTACCTGTCGCTGGCGGGGAGGACGCCATCGCTGCTGCGGTCTACCTAACGCTCGGGTCCGGCGCTGCTGCGGTTGCTGCTCGGTGGCTCGAGCGATGGGCCGGATCCGGGGACTCGAGCGGCGCTCCTCGCCCGTGAGTGAAAGGGGTGGTTGGTTTGGGGGATTTAGTCCGTGACACCACCCACGGGTCGTGGTGAAGATGGGCACCACCGCTGCTGGTGACGGGAATCCCAGAAGCGATGGTAGGGAGCAGCTGGGATGTTGTTTTCCCCCTCCGTGGGTAGGGGTCGGTGGTCCCGGGGCCTGATGATGTGACGGGGAGGCAGGGTTGGTGAGGTGCAGGGTTGCAGGGACAGCGCGGCGCAGTGCCGGATGGCACGGGTGTACTCACTCAGTAAGAAATGTACAAAGTCCTCGGTAAACCAAACGGCTGGATGGACGGGTCCCGCAGCTGTCTGCTGTGTCTTTCCCCGGACAGGTGATGGCGGATGTCTTTCCCTGCACCTTGATGTTATCAGTTGACTACTATGGATCCCCAACGGTAGTCCGCTCCCCGGTGTATGGGTACCCGAGGAGCCCATTTGCCCGCAGGCACTGGCCCTTGGGTCTCTAGCCTTAGGCGGTAGCTGTATACCCTCACGGTGTGAGCGGTTGCCTTCAATCGGGACTTTTGCTGTTAGGAAACCCCTGGGGTTCCGATCACATTCGGATTTGACTATTGTCGGCGGCTCCAAGCCTGGTCGGGGTCCGATGGCCCTGCCTGTGTGTGCTGGCTTCACTTCGCTCCCCGGTCGGTACCGGCGGGCCAACGCCTGACCCCGGTCCTACGGTTCCACGTTGCTTCACCACTCCTGCAGACGGCCACCACCGTCTGCCAACCTTGCTGTCAGTGCCTGGGCCACAAACCCAGACACCCAAGTGCTTACTCCTCACTCCTCAAACTCCAACACTCAACTCTTCTGTCACTTTTCCTGCCTCCAGGCCTGTGAACTCCTCGGTGGGTGGGGCCAACCGCTTGGCTCCGCCCCACCTGGTGTGGACATCAGACCCTGGAGGGAGGCAACAAGGGTTTGGTGTTTGGCTGGTGTCCCTGTCTAATGGGGGTGGGGGTGTTTGTGTGTTATCTGTGATGACCTGGCTAGTCCAGGGCACCACATTCCCCCTTGGTGAAATGCAGACCGTCCGCGGGCTGCCCGTCCATCACCATTTTTTTTTTCAAAAACTGTAAAAAAGTATAAATTAACATATGAAACATTTTGAATATGTAAGCATTTCTTGTGAGGACACTTAAACGTTGCACATATAAACAAAACAATT
The DNA here is from genome assembly GCF_048569485.1 of Anomaloglossus baeobatrachus. Taxonomy (NCBI): domain Eukaryota; kingdom Metazoa; phylum Chordata; class Amphibia; order Anura; family Aromobatidae; genus Anomaloglossus; species Anomaloglossus baeobatrachus. The sequence goes on along the minus strand of NC_134358.1, from coordinate 243,722,007 downwards.
TTAAAAATGACAGACGGACGGACGGATGTCTTCCGCTCTCCCACCCAAGCAACCTAGCCCTGATGCTGCCCCTAAGAAGTGAGCAGCACCCCTTGACCCTAGTCCAGGTTCAGGCTGCCCGAGCGGGAACGGGTACGGTTTCTCGCACCCGGCTGTCACTTCAGGGGACCCCACGTCCTTGGGGGACCCCTGACCCCCGGAGGATGGCCACCGGTCCTGGTGGTGGCCGGGCCCCAGCCTGCTCTGCTGCAGGCCCTTCCTCCAATCTGCCTCTCCAGAGGCGGCTCCAACAGAAAATCAACCCTCAACTTATTTACAAGCCCACCAGTTCGTGGGTGGCCTGCCAGTTCTCGGCCGTATCCATGAGTAGTCTCTCATGCAGGTTGTAAACACATAAAGTCCCTCTGGGGACAACTTGCCGGCAACGGCCGGAATAATCACGTAGTCAATCAGGTGAAGCTTCGGTTTGATTACTGTCATTCATTTAAGCTGCTGAGGGTCCCAACGGGGGACAACTGCTTGCAACGGCGGACCGCTGCCACTACTGGAGATCACCATCACCACTCGCTTCCTCCGGATCCGCCCTAGGACTGTATGGTGGAGGAGGTGACCGGGGCTGCTCGTGGTCATCATGGCTCACCCTTCTCTGGACATCCAGGGCGAACCAGCCCCTCTCTCCCAGGTGACAGGTATATGTGACCAATTCTCCCACACAAAGGTCACGCTCCGGATGGCCCAGGAACAGCTGGCTGTGCACATCTTGTCTGGAGAAGAACGCCTCGACCCCCAGGCTTGGCTCGTGAATAAACCCCCATCCATGCCGGGGGAAGAACTGCCGGACTTGACCTTCAAAGATCGGGCCCGAGCTTCGGGAGAGGCTCTCTGGAGAGCGTCCTTTGCCTCTACGGCGCGGGCCAGGATAGCAGCCTTCTCTTTCTCCCGGGCCTCTGTCTCCCGGCCCATCAGGTTTGGCTGCCGCTCCCAACATGGCGGCACCTCCAGCGCGGGGGTTGGGCCTAGCTGGTACCCCCCGATACGGGCCACGACCTGCACCTTCTGGTCAGGGGGGCACTGCTGTGTCGCGGCCTGCTTTGCTGCCTTGCAGCGGCAACCCTCCGCAGCCTCAGCCGAGGCCTGGAGTTTGAGAGCGGTCAGCGTCACCTTCCGGGCTTGAGGCGGGCTACCCTCCACCTCTGTACTGGCCGGGCGGACTGCCGGGGCCTCTTCGGGTGCGGCCGCCTCCGAGCTGGATGGCTCCCTTTGGGGAGCGGGCACCTTCCAGGGGAGCGGAGTCAGGGCTGGCCGGGCAAGTTGTCATTCGCGGGCAGCACCTGCAGGTGGATCTTCGCAGGCGGGAGTGATGTCATCTGTTTGTCGGGTTCAGGAGCAGCGGGCCGGCCAGCGGGGTGGCGCCGACCAATACGGGCAGCGGGGAACGCAGCAGGCTGAGCAACGGCAGACCGGGCCCCTCGGCCGCAGTGACCAGTCCCTCCGGGACACAGGGGCGTGGGTCACTACCCGCTCCTCCGATTCTGCTTTCGCTTCACGGGCCTGCACGGTCATCACCACTTCCACCATTCCAGCCTCACATTCTTGCACCAGGAGCTGGAGCCGGGTCTGCACCCTGCGGCTTATCTGGGCCACCCGAGCCTCCACCCACGCCCCTGTTCCGGGCGTGGGCCTGCTGGACGGGATGGACATCATACTTGCTCGGCCCCCAGGAACGGGATATCTTGCAGAGTCCTGGCGTCCCCGCTTTCTATAGCCTCGGCTACATTGGGCAGACACACACCCGCCCCCCCTTGGTTCTCTTCAGCACTTCCGTTTGTTGGGGGCGGGGCCTCGCTTTCGCGCCTTCCCTGCTCGGAGAAGACGCTCGAGCGGGAGATTTTTGCGCCAAGATGGCGGCGCTTCAAAATTTTCGGCTGGACACCGCCATCGGAGATCACAAGGCGCACTTCTACTGGTAAGTAGATGGGTTCAATCCTGTTCGTGATGCCAAGTTGTCGCGGGCGGGGAGGATGCCGTCGCTGCTGCGCTCTACCTAACGCTCGGGTCCGGCGCTGCTGCGGCTGCTGCTGCTGCTCGGTGGCTCGAGCGATGGGCCGGATCCGGGGACTCGAGTGGCGCTCCTCTCCCGTGAGTGAAAGGGGTGGTTGGTTTGCGGGATTTAGTCCGTGACGCCACCCACGGGTCATGGTGAAGATGGGCACCACCGCTGCTGGTGACGGAGATCCCGGGAGCGATGGTAGGGAGCAGCTGGGATGTTGTTTTCCCCCTCCGGGGGTAGGGGTCGGTGGTCTCGGGGCCCGATGATGTGACAGGGAGGCAGGGTTGGTGAGATGCAGGGTTGCAGGGACAGCGCGGCGCGGTGCCGGATGGCACGGGTGTACTCACTCAGTAAGAAATGTACAAAGTCCTCGGTAAACCAATGGATGGACGGGTCCCGCAGCCGGCTGCTGTGTCTCTCCCCAGACAGGTGATGGCGGCTGTCTTTCCCTGCACCTTGATGTTCTCAGTTGACTACTATAGATCCCCAACGGTAGTCCGCTCCCCGGTGTATGGGTACCGGAGGAGCCCGTTTGCCCATAGGCGCTGGCCCTTGGGTCTCTAGCCTTAGGCGGTAGCTGTATACCCTCATGGTGTGGGCGGTTGCCTTCAATCGGGACTTTTGCTGTTAGGAAACCCCTGGGGTTCCGGTCACATTCAGATTTGACTATTGTCGGCGGCTCCAAGCCTGGTCGGAGTCCGATGGCCCTGCCTGTGTGTGCTGGCTTCACTTCGCTCCCCGGTTGGTACCGGCGGGCCAACGCCCGACCCCGGTCCTACGGTTCCACGTTGCTTCACCACTCCTGCAGACGGCCACCACCGTCTGCCAACCTTGCTGTCAGTGCCTGGGCCACAAACCCAGACACCCAAGTGCTTACTCCTCACTCCTCAAACTCCAACACTCAACTCTTCTGTCACTTTTCCTGCCTCCAGGCCTGTGAACTCCTTGGTGGGTGGGGCCAACCGCTTGGCTCCGCCCCACCTGGTGTGGACATCAGACCCTGGAGGGAGGCAACAAGGGTTTTGTGTTTGGCTGGTGTCCCTGTCTAATGGGGGTGGGGGTGTTTGTGTGTTATCTGTGACGACCTGGCTAGTCCAGGGCGCCACACTACCACTTAGTGAAAATAATATCAGCTGATTCAACGTATGGCCTAGTAAAAGGTGTCTCATTCCCAATGTGCCACACAAGACACATTAAATGATGGGTTAAACCAGTGAGCTGTCTTAAGGCCTTCTTAACCTTATTCTTGCAAAACATACTAATGGCATTAGCTACAGAAGAATTTCTAAACTACTGAAGTTCCAGTGAGCACTGTTCTAGCCATAATCTAAAAGTGGAAAGCACATAATTTCACCATAAACCAGATCCTCCGCCCAAGATTTCAGACAGAAGAGTGAAAAGAATTATCAGAAGAGCTGTTCAAGAGCCAATAACCACCTGTGGAGAGATACAGAAAGACCTAGAAATAGTAGGTACAATTGTTTCAAAGAAAACAATAAGAAATGCGCTCAACTTCCAGAACACATATGCACACACATTACACAAGACTCCATTGCTGAACAAAAAACACAATTAAGCACGTTTAAAGTTTGTTCAACAGTATTTAGACTGTGGGAGAATATAGTCTGGGGAAATGAGACCAAATTAAATGCTTTGGATGCCATAATATACACCATGTTTGGAGTCAAAAAGGCAGGGAAAGTGGCCCAAACATCATCACCTTCAGTTGTACCTTTGGGATCAGGGTCCGCAAAGGTTTCCCTAGCCTGAGGGCCAGTTTAGGCTCCCCTTTTTCTTGGGATCCTGTTACATCCCATGACATGTATACACTGTTAGGATTCTGCTCTATTTTACATTCCCAGTAGACAACACTAACCACTCTTATGCGGTTTACAGTGGGGGAAATAAGTACTGTATTTGATCCCTTGCTGGTTTGGTTAGTTTGCCCACTGACAAAGACATGAACAGTCTATAATTTTAAGGGTAGGTTAATTTTAACAGTGAGAGATAGACTATCCAAAATAAAATCCAGAAAATCCCATTGTATAACTTATATAAATGTATTTGCATTTTGCAGAGAGAAATAAGTATTTGATCCCTCTGGCAAATAAGACTTAATACTTGGTGGAAAAACCCTTGTTGGCAAGTACAGCTATCAGACCTGTTTTTACACATGTCAGGAGGAATTTTGGTCCAGTCCTCTTTGCAGATCATCTCTAAATCATTAAGATTTTGAGGCTGTCACTTGGCAACTCGGAGCTTCAGCTCCTGCCATACGTTTTCTATGGGATTAATGTCTGGAGACTGGCTTGGCCACTCCATTGCATGATCTTCCTCTGCTTCTTTTTGAGCCACTCCTTTATTGCCTTGGCTGTATGTTTGGGTCATTGTCATGCTGGAAGACCCATCCACGAACCATTTTTAATGTCCTGGCGAAGGTAAGTAGGTTGTCACTCAGGATTTTTCGGTGCATGGCTCCTTCAATTGTCCCACTGATGTGGTGAAGTAGTCCTGTGCGCTTAGCAGTGAAACACCACCAAAACATAATGTTTCCACCTCCATGCTTGACAGTGGGGACGGTGTTCTTTGAGCCATAGGCAGCATTTCTCTTCCTCCAAACACGGCGAGTTGATTTAATGCCAAAGAGCTCAATTTTTGTCTCATCTGACCACAGCACCTTCTTCCAATCACTCTCAGACTCATCCAGGTGTTCATTTGAAAACTTCAGAAGGGCCTGCACATGTGCCTTCTTGAGCAGAGGGACTTTGCAGGCACTGCAGGATTTTAAGCTATTATGGCGTAATGTGTTACCAATGGTTTTCTTGGTGACAATGGTCCTAGCTGCCTTGAGATCATTAACAAGTTCCCCCATGTAATTTTAGGCTGATCTCTTACTTTTCTCATGATCCTCAATACCCCACGAGGTGAGATTTTGCATGGTGCCCCAGATCGATGTCAATTGACACTCATTTTGTATTTCTTCCATTTTCTATTATTGCACCAACAGTTATCTCCTTCTCCCCCGACGTCTTACTTATGGTTTTGCAGCCCATTTTAGCCTTGTGCAGGTCTATGATCTTGTCACTGACATGTTTAGAAAGCTCTTTGGTCTTGCCCACGTTGTAGAGGTTAGAGTCTGACGGATTAATTTAGTCTGTGGACAGGAGTCTTTTATACAGGTGACCATTTAAGACAGCTATCTTTAATCCAGGTAACAAATTAACTACAAGCGTCAAAGTGGTCTGTAGGACCCTGAACTCTTCACGATTGGTAGGGGATCAAATAGTTATTTCTCTCTGCAAAATGCAAATAAATTTATATAATTTATACAATGTGGTTTTCTGGATTTTATTTTGGATATTTTATCTCTCACTGTTAAGCCTGCTTTACATGCTGCAATGTATCTTACAATGTGTCGGCGGGGTCACGTCGTAAGTGACGCACATCTGGCATCGTAAGGTACATTGCAGTGTGTGACATGTACGTGCGATTGCGATTGATTGTTAACTTGTTGATTGTTCATCGCATACACATCGTACCTTTCTCTAGAATTGCACGTCAGATTGTTCATCGTACCCAGGGCATCACACATTGCAGTGTGTGACACCCCGGGAACGATGAACAGATCTTACCTATGTCCTGCGGCTCCCGGCGCACAATGCGGAAGGAAGGAGGTGGGCGGGATGTTTACGTCCCGCTCAGCTCCGCCCCTCCGTTTCTATTGGCCGGCTGCCGCGTGACGTCGATGTGACGCTGAACGTCCCTCCCACTCCAGGAAGTGGACGTTCGCCGCCCACATCGAGGTCGTATGGAAGATAAGTACGTGTGACGGGGGTTACTCGTTAGTGCGGCACGTTCAACAAATTGAACGTGCCACACATACGATGGGGGAGTTGCAAATCGCATACGATATCATATGCAAAATTGCAACGTGTAAAGCAGGCTTTAAAATTAACCTACCCTTAAAATTATAGCCTGTTCATGTCTTTGTCAGTGGGCAAACTTACAAAATCAGCAAGGAAACAAATACATATTTCCCCCACTTTACATGCATGATTTTTATTCGGCTTTCCTTAATGGTCCGACTTGAGAAATATTGTCTGACTTGAGAATATTGTCAGCACGTGATTGCAAGACTACAAATTGTATATGGAGTGGTCAAGTGACTGTCACTGGGAATGTAAAACCGATTTGAACCTTAACTGTGTGTATGATACACCTCCCTACCTGGTTTTGTACATAGCAAAGAAAACAACTTTAAGGTGACCATCTAGATTGTATTTTTTATGTTTGATCAGAGAGTGTTTGTATTAAACATATTTTTTGGAGAGTATGGAGGGTCTGAAAATGTACCTTTTACCTGTCTATTTTTCACACCAAAACAAATTTAAAAAGCTGTATGTAACACAGAGCTGGTTAGTTTCATACTTGGTAGTGGGAACCAGTAAAAGACTCATCTCAACAGATGAAATAAGAATTTGCCCAAGAATCAAGGGAAGGGGAAGTTAGACAAATTTCAATTTCTTCTATCGTTTATTGGGAAAACCCAGCATCACAATAGGAATTAACTTTAAACTCTGCCATCGGGGCCACACTATTGTGTGTAGATACAAGAAATAATAAACATTTTGAGACTGTAAGTGCCTTTTTGGGGATTAAATTAACGATTTTATTATGAAAAGGACAAATTTATATGAAATTACTGGAAGTCATTGGGGCACTTTACAGTATCTCAGTAGTTTATGTGGAGTCAGATGGAAGTTGTTGATAAGTTATAAATAGGGCTGGGCGGACCCGGACCATAAAAGTCTGGATCCACGCAGTTTCAAAGTTGCCTGGGTGCCGGACCCGGGCCTAGGATTCCGGATCTTTGATCCAAAACTTGAGAAATTAAAAAAAAAAAGGAAAAATAAAGAAAATAAGAATGAAGCAAGCGCTTCAAACTTACTGAGGCTCTGGCCGGCTGTATGCTGTTCCTGCCCTGCTGTAAGCTGCTTCTGCAGCCTCCCTGTGCCACTCATTTGATATGCACAGTTTTCACCGCCCACTGGCCTGCTTGGTGTCTATGATTGGTTGCAGTCAGAAGTGCCCCCAGCCTTTGTGTCAGCGCCTGATTGCTTCCATTCACAGACACTGTCTGTGGATCAGAAGAGCAGAGGATGAAACATCGCTGGCTCGACTCATCCTTAGCCTCCCGATGCACCATTCATGCATCGGGAGGCGCAGGCTAAGCAGAGGAGGAAACATTGCTGGCATGGCTCATCCTCAGCTGCTTGCTTCCTGAAGCAAGCAGCTCAGGCTCAGCAGAGGAGGACGCATCTTGTGCGCAGCTCATCCTCAGTTGCTTGCTTCATGAACCAGGCCACTTAGGCTGAACAGAGGAGTACACATCGTGGGCTGCATTTTGAACATACCCCCCATCATGTAACAAATTTCGTCATACCTGGAAGGAACCCATACATTATAGCATCTACCTTTACTTTTAGTGCACAACCTAGTCTTACGCAGCTCCGGAAGTGGATTCGTGACCTGGAAGCAGCTTGCTGCCATGACACGGAGGTTCGGTGAGTACATCGTGTGCGCTCCTACCCTCATATCTCTTCCACCAACATTTTTAATCCCTGGATTCTGGTTTCCATAGACTTACATGGGTACCGGATTCCGGACCGGATCCAAAATTTTTAAAAAAAATGAGTAGGGACCTGCCGGTCCCGGTTTATTGCGAGTCCGCTCAGCTCTAGTTATAAACACAAGTTACTAAAATGAAGTCCTCATTCACATACACTGACAACAAATAAAAATAGTTATGGCTCTCTGACATAGAAAAAAACTAAATTGCCCTCGTAATATAGGAATAAGCTTGAGTGAGTAAGATGCCATTATTTTATCTGGCAGAACTAATATGAGTTTTGTATTCAGTAACCATTTTATTGTTTAACTATAGCGCAAAACTAGATGCAATACGTTTCCAGTTTATCATATTAACGTGTGCGCTAATGTTTGCCAATAAGTCAGTCCATTTGGTATGGGAGTCTTCTATGCAGATTTTTTGATAGTCTGTCATATAAATGAACTGTTCACGCCTGGTTTCTTAGAGTTTGCAGCGCTTGTGATCATTGTATCATTTACACAGCACAAATAGAGCAGAGAAGCAGATGTTGCATTCTTCCTTGGAAACGATTTACAGTGAATCATCTTAGCCTCTGTGTAAAATTTTTACTTAATGGAGTCCTGGCATTTCTGATGAGCTGGGTGCTTAATTTTATAGAATAACCTATTGAACAAGCTGTTCTTGGACATTCCCATCTCAACTAAATGTTAAAAGTATTAAAATTCACATTAGCGTACAAAGAAATTTTGCATGGGTAATCCTTTAATACAGTGTTTTATGGGTCTATTAGCTGCACAGCAGCTGGTGACATGATGAATTTAATCCATTAAAATATTCAGTAAGAGGTTTAAAAGTCATCTTTTTCAAACATAATCATGCTGCAGGGGAAGTGAACTTCTCACAGGGCAAGAAACAAGGTGCCGGCTTCACACCGTCAGGTGGAAAAAGTGCCACTTGGAAAATATACAGCAGAGATGTACAGAGTTTAATGAAACTTTACCGCTACTTATTCTGTAAACTATGGACATGATTTCTATGAATGTATTCAAATCTGTAGATACAAATTTGAAATACGTTTGCTTTAGTAGCATTGGACACACAATTGCGGATTAGGCAAAGCTTGTATTACATAGTTAGATGCTCAGATGATTTAATAATTTATTCTTGTGAAGGGCATACATCCTATACACAGCTTATTTTTATAGGTTTATATCAAAATATTATTTGTTCTTCCCAAAATTAATGTCCATGGGCGGATTGAGGAGAAGGCATAATGTGTCACCTGGGGTGTGATGTCATCAGAGGTGCACATACAGTACTGTGCAAATATTTCAGTCAGGTGTGGAAAAAATGCTGAAGAGCAAGAATGCTTCCAAAAATAGAAGCGTTAATAGTTTATTTTTATTAATTAAATGCAAAGTGAATGAATTAATGGAAATTCTAAAATCTAATTAATTCTTGGGGTGACCTCCCTTTGTCTTCAAAGAAAAAGATACTGTGGAAGAGAGAGCGCAATAGGGTCTTACCTGGTAGGGATGTCAGACAAAGAAGGATTCTGGTACACTCACCTTTTCAGGTTGTGAAAGTCACAACCCCTATGTAGCACATCCAATGGTGGTAGCAGAAGCAGCTCCGAGATGTAGAGTATGCAGTATGACGTAGAAGGAAATCGGGAAAATACCGTGCTGATACTCAGACGTGTATTAATATGATTCCTTTATTGTTCGTACAGGTCTACACGTTTCAGAGACATCCGTCTGCTTCCTCGGGACATCAAAGGAACAATATTTACTTTGTTCCATAAAAGTGAGTACCAGGCCCGAAATCTAGAGAGGATTCCCGGGTTACGGACTGACGTCAGCGGGGCTAGTCCTAAAGTGGAGGTTTGGCATAGACCTGGACGAACAGGTCAGAACAGAAATAAAGACAGACAAACCTTGTCCAACGGCAGCTGCTATTAAAGGACTGACGAAAATAAAACCTGTATCTGTGTCTATGACTCCCCAGTGGGAAAATCCTGGTCTGCACGATGGTCTAAATGCAGGTATGGTTTGCTCATACAAAGACCACACAGCCATCCAGAAACACCATGACCTATCCCTTTCCCCTTGCTCTGTGGAGGTAGCCAGGATGCGGATCATCAAAGGAGAACTGCCAAGAAGCAGAAGCACCTCCTCACCTGCGACTACTTCCTGGCGCCACCCTCACAGACGCAGTGGTTGCCCAAGAAAACTTAGGCGGGCTTTGCACACTACGACATCGCAGGTGCGATGTCGGTGGGGTCAAATTGAAAGTGACGCACATCCGGCATCGCATGCGACATCGTAGTGTGTAAAGCCTAGATGATACGATTAACGAGCGCAAAATCGTCGTAATTGTATCATCGTTGCAGTGTCGGCGTAATCCATAATTACGCTGACACGACGGTCCGATGTTGTTCCTCGCTCCTGCGGCAGAACACATTGCTGTGTGTGAAGCCGCAGGAGCGAGGAACATCTCCTACCGGCGTCACCACGGCTTCCGTAGGATATGCGGAAGGAAGGAGGTGGGTGGGATGTTTACATCCTGCTCATCTCCGCCTGCCGTGTGACCTCGCTATGACGCCGCATGACCCGCTCCCTTAGGAAGGAGGCAGGTCGCCGGCCAGAGTGACGGTCGCAGGGCAGGTGAGTGCATGTGAAGCTGGCGTAGCAATAATTTTCACTACGCCAGCTATCACACGATATCGTACCTGCGACGGGGGCGGGGACTATCGCGTGCGACATCGCAGCATCGGCTTGCGATGTCGCAACGTGCAAAGCCGCCCTTAGTATAGATGATAGATGCATCATGCTAACTTACCTTTAGTGTTGGAAGATGTCCAGAAGTGCCATCAGCTCATAATTGACAGCAACCAGTGGGACCCAGCTACACCCATCTATTGTCTGGGGATGTCTGTCCAGAAGTAGTCTTAATGGAAGAAATACTGACAAAAGGCAATACCTTCAACATGAAGACAAGGATATATTTGGAAACATTAAGTAGAATTTCTTTCTTTGGAAACAAGAGTTTGTCCCACCCATGGTAATGTCTTCACATATGTACGTAGTTCAACATTACTTAAGTATACTGTTAAGGTAGCTGCTGACCGAATTACTATTTGATCTAACCTCCCATAGATATGGATAATTCTGAAAGAATAAAGGAATCAGGTATTAAAATTGAACATGTTGACCCTTCTTTCGGTCACACACATTAGATAGTCAGCTTGAATCACCAAAATCTTGATGTTCAGCCATCATTTCTCTAATGTATATAGGGGTAATTGCTAAGTATTGCATGTTATCTACATAGCATGATGTTTGACTGTGATTTTTGGGATTTTGTTGTTAGTTATTATATTCTCAAATTGAAATGCAGGAAAATCTGTTTCTACTAGAAAGACTCAAATCTCTAACGACAGAAAATATGTAACCGGTATTTCTGGTAATGACTTGTTTTTTCTTGACATTGACTAAACAATAACATTTCAAACCATTTTACACCTATGAAAATTCAGTTCCAAAGAGTAATGTGTGGGGGTAAGTCAGACATTTCCAGAGTTCATTGGGATCCACATTGTGTTGAACCAGTTCCTTTACTCCTTTCAATAAGTCCACAAAACTAGGTCTTCCAATCACAGATTTTTCTATATATAGTCAAACTTGCAAAAAGAGAGTAACAAGTAACACTTTCTTCATCTTGTACATTACAATAAACCGGATCCTTCCCCATAGTTACATAGAGAGTCTTATTTACGGCAACAGAGCCAATAAACAAATAAAGTAACTGTTGTACAGCCTGCATCTTCCTGAATATAGAGCCACATGGGTCCAGGTGTAAAACTATGGCTCCTATACCCCAATACCCCAAGGTCCGCTGTACTTCTTTTCTTAGGGTTGCTCATAGAGCCAAAACCATCTGTCCCCAGTGTTCTCAGTCGGGCGCTCCCTTCTTCATATAAGGTCCCCTTTCAGTTGGCCAACACTGTTTCAGACTTTTCAAGATTTCATTGAAGGAGTTCCCCACTTGCCTGCCATCCTTTGCCACCTCAGTAACAGTTAAATGCTCCCCTTGAGCCTGGTAACACTTCCCTACTCCACCTGGTCTTTTACTTTCACTTTTCTTCAGCCACTACCCCCTGTCTCTGGAACAAACTCCCTCTAATCCATATTAGTCCCCCCAAACATGGCCATTGATGCTGAGAGTTCGGGATGGAGCTAAAAACGTTCAAGAGGTGAATTAAACTATAGAAAGGATTGAATATATTAGAGTGCCGAGTTCTTTTTCTTCTGGACCACCACCATACAAATGTAGGTAAAAATAAGTTTATAGAAAAGCAGAATCAATAATGACATTATGAATATTTAATTAGACAAGAAGATAGATGGATCAGGACATATATTCATTGCATAGACGGACAAATTTACTAAATTTACTGTATTAATAAAAAATTCACATCAATAAAAAAAGTTACAAAAAGGGTAAAGTAAATCAAATTTATTACGCATTGAATTAATTGCAATAGTTTTAGTTATTTAATAAATTACCATATGAAAATTAATAATGTTTAAATTAAATTTAAATTAATTAATTAAATTAATTAAATTAAATTAATAATTGTTTAAATTAATTAAAACTATAATATAATAATATCTTGTTTTTATTACCTGCCGATTGGAGAGTTCTTAAATTGAAATTCCAATATGTATCCTTATCTGATAACTGAATCTGCTTGTACTGGTCTTGTGACCTCTGAGTTCCTGAAAATCTTTAAGGAATATATTCATAATGCTTGGTTTTCAATCCCTACAGTTACTCATCCTTTTAACCCCTTTCTGAAATAGCTATTTTTTATTTTTGTATTTTCGTTTTTTCATCCCCTTCTATTAAGAGCCATAACTTTTTAACTTTTTTGTTATTATAACCATATGAGGGCTTATTTGTTTGCAGGACAAGTTGTACTTTTGAAATACACCATTCATTTTATTATGTGATGTACTGGAAAGTGGGAAAAAGAAATTCCAAATGTGGCCATATAGGGAAAAAAGCGCAATTCCAACAAAAAAAAGATTTTTACTTGTGTCACTATTTTCTGAGTCCCATAACATTTTCAATTTTTGGGCTATAGATCTGTGTGAAGACTGGTTTTTTTTTTTGCACCCTAAGATGATTTTTTATTGTTGATATAGCTTAGAGGTTAATATGAAGTCTTGCATTTTTTTGCAGTGTTGTGGCAGCTGAAAAAACATACTTTGGGATTTTTTTTCTTCTCATTATCATATTTACTGATCATGTTAGTTAATATTTTATTTTGATAGATCAGACCTTTAAACACATAGCGATACAAAATATGTGTTTTTTTTCCATTTACTTCTAGTGGACGAAAGGAGGAGGGACTTGAACATATATATATATATACTGTATATATATTGTTTCATATTTTTAAAGACTTTTTTCCTTTTCACTGTATTTGTTATTCTCTTAGTGAACTTGAACCTGTGATGATCCGTTTGCTTGTCACAGTACTGCTGTATTCATATCATAAGAGACTAATTCATGGTCTCTTATGAACACCAGGCAGAAGCTGCCATTCATCGAAGTGCCATCAAAACAGAACCAGGGGTCTTTAGCAGACCTTTGGCAGTCATTGTAACCCATCTGTGCCTTGTGACCCCTGGCGGCACACTATAAATGCCACTGTCAGAGATTGACAGCGACTTTTAGCAGGTTGGCAGCAGCAGGCAGAGCTCCACTCCCCTAGCAGCTGATTGAGGTAGATGACGGCTGAATATCACAGCCATCATCTGCCAGAAAAGATGTAGGCTCAGTTTCTGAGCCTGCATCAAAGTGAGGGGAGCTGGCATATGATGTAACTGTGCACCATATGTCAATAAGGGATTAAATTATATACATGGAAAGGGATTACTTTTGTTCCAGATTTAAAGGAGTTGAGAGGATTAGAAGAAAAATGTGGACAATTTAGTTTTTTTACAGCTATTTTAATTACATTTGTGAAAAAAAAGCTAAAATGTGTGTAGTCAGAATAAGTGTAAATGGCCTGGTCGTGAAGTATTAAAGGTAAGTACATATGATATACACCATTTACAAACCTACATATTTATAATGATGTACTACTGCTTGATGAGCTAGTTTATGATTGATAGAAGAATCCATACACAGCTTCGGCATCAATTGACGCCAACATCATATCTTCCTCCAATTGGATTTCTTCAAGTTTAACCAACCAATCTGATGCATCTTGGACATAGGATGGTAATGTGGTGGCACGGTGGTTCAGTGGTTAGTACTGCAGCCTTGCAGTGTTGGGGTCCTGGGTTCAAACCCTACCAAGGACAAAATCTGCAAGGTTTGTATGTTCTCCATGTATTTGTGTGGACTTCCTCTGGGTACTCCGGTTTCCCCTGTGTACTTTAAGTATTGAGCAGAATTTTGACAAGATACCACTAACATATAAGAAAAAGGTATTTATAAATTTGTTACATTATTCATTTTGACAATGTTTTATTACATAAGAAATATGTCACGCTGTACTCTAAGATGCACAATAGCAGTACAGCGCAGTAATGTGGGACTGAGAGGATTCCTGAAACTATCTGAGAAGATAGTTAGCTGGTAAACCACTAGGGGGCGTAAAAGTGGAGGAAACATATGAGCAGGGAATTCCCTAGCAGAGGTAATACTAGTCAAGCTCACCAGATGGCAGTAGAATCGTCAGAAAGCCGTGTCACAACATGAGGTCTTGTAAGTACACAAGGGCAAAGTCTAAACATAGTCAGAGGGAAGCAAATAGTCAGTAGCCGGGAAATCAGAGCCTAGAAGCGAGGGGGAGTGGGAAGACAAGACAGAATAAAGGTAAACAGATAAGGAACAAACAGGGAGACAGCGGGAGAGACACTGATGGAAACAGACAACAGAGGCGGTTAACAGGTCAGGTGAACACGGAGGTCAGGAGGGGGCAGGGCAGACAACAGGTTACTCAAGAGCAGAACACAGCAGAGCCAGAAATATCACTGGCGAAGTCCAAGAGAAACAGTGCCCTAATAAAGCAGCCTGATCTCCAGAATGAGGCAGAAAAGATTAACCCCTAACGTGACTTGCTTCAGAAGTGAAACTAAAAAAAAGGCTCAGCTCCAGCTGAGCCAGGAGTCAATCATGACAAAATAATTTTGGAGACAATTGATCGTTCTTGTTTTCTTCCTATATCTGTTTCATTATTGATATGAATTATATTTACAGTGAATTTAGCAATTTCTAAAATATTGAATACAAATTATAGCCTTTGTCAATACTAAGATTATAAGTTCTTTGTTCTTTGTGGTTCTGTCTTTATAGACATACTGCTTTCTATAGGCTCATTTGCTAGGTCATTAATACTAAAGATTTTATGAGAAAGAGCTGAGAGGAGACTCGAAACACAATGACATCAGCCATTTGATTGTATGTGTATATGGTATTAAATCCATTAAAGGGGTATTTCCATGTTCCAAATCCTGGCCCAATATGTAGTAGGTATAATAATAATAATAATATTAGCAAATACCTCCAATTAAATGTAGTATAGTTCTTCTGGTTCACTATGTCGCTTACCTAATGTGCAGGGCATTGGAGGACCTTAGTTACACTTTACTATATTTTCTGACATGTCTTCGAGGCAAATTAGAAGACAGCATTGGTCAATGATCTGAAAGCTTTGTTGATCACAAAAATAAGAGGCAGGGGGCCAGTGGTGTACAAAGAGGAGAGAAGTCCCAAATTAAAAATTAAACGGGGCACGCAGTACAGTGTATTTTGACAACCAAAATGTAAAGGCCTAGTGATTGCCTCCCTCTCTATGGTGATTTTCCTTTGCTCTTCTTTAAATGGGAGTCCTAGCAAAAACTGTGGAAAGAAAGCGCACATAGGGTTTTAACCGATAGATATAGGTGCAGGGAATAGACAGGTAATCACCTGCTTCAGTTGCATCTATGCTGTACCTTTCTGACTTTTGTCCTGATGAAGAAGGCGGAGATGCCTTTGAAACACGTTGACCTCTGAAAATAAAGAAAAGGAATTCACGATATATCTTTGGATTGTGGTTTTTAGCGCAGCATTTAACCCGATTTCTTTTGATCATCCCCCATCTTAAATGGGAGTCCAACACAGGATCTCACCAATATAAGGTGGGAGATACCTAAGGTCCTGCAATGCTCTGTACATGAGATAACGACATAGTGAATCAGAAGAACTATACTACATTTCTAACTGGAGGTATTTGCTAATATTATTATTCCACCTACTACATATTGAGGTAGGATTTTGGAGATGGGAATAACCTATTAATGGTTTTCTAGAACACTGCAGTGCTGACACCTTCTTTTATGTATTTTTTGTAGAAGCATGGTGGTGTAATGTCTACACCCCTATAATGCAGAAAGGCAGGAGGTCTATGTCCCACCAAACAAGCTCCATGCATACATCACCTATGACGCCTGAGTTGTAAGACTCCTCGAGAGCTCTATTGCCATGTGTCTTAAATTATGCTGATTAGAACCAATAAGGGTCAGGCTGAAATGCACAGGCCGCTAATGTCTATGACAGAACAAATGTGAAACAACCAAGTACCAAATTAAAGTTGGAAAACTTATTGGAGCTTAACTCTAAACCTGTTTTGTAATTTTGTGGTTTAACCGTTTCCGACAAATTGCTGCCAGATGAGCATTTTCCATGGCATCGTTCATCAGCGCCGGAGAAAGGACACTTACATATATTGCACTGAAGTGGGAAATCACTGCGCTGTTATGATAGCCCAAAGGCAAATGACAAGGGAGAATCTTTGAAGCATAACATGTGTAACTAGGGAATATGAACGCTTCCACCTGGATATGTGTAAAGTAATCATCAGAAGCCCTCTTTGTGATTACATCTACGCTCTGATACTCGCTGGATTCGCTTATGAATACTATACTCCTGACACTGTTGTATTGCTATTAAATATTATTATCCTCTGTCTGCATTGTT
This sequence comes from Anomaloglossus baeobatrachus, assembly GCF_048569485.1. Taxonomy (NCBI): domain Eukaryota; kingdom Metazoa; phylum Chordata; class Amphibia; order Anura; family Aromobatidae; genus Anomaloglossus; species Anomaloglossus baeobatrachus. The sequence goes on along the minus strand of NC_134358.1, from coordinate 243,705,307 downwards.
TGTCAGATATGCATTACATGCCGTATGAACGCAGATGATCATTGTAACTTTAGAGGCGCATAAATACATATCTAGGATTTATTCTACATTTAACCCTTTCTGCTGCATTACCTTCATAAGCTCCTTGGCCGTTATCATTAAATGGGATTTATGTGTATTCTGGGTGGAGGCAATCGCAATCTCCCATACATGTCTGATTAAATGTAACATTTTTAGTGGCGAGTTCCATTCAATTTGGAAGGGACAAACCGTTATAAATGCTCTGAGATCTGTCAAGGGCATTTTATCCCTTAATGAGCAGCTCGGAAAAAGACATTGTTCAAGTGCAAAGGTTCAGCCTGAAACCAGCCACAAATCACATTTCACATTTCATTTATCAGGACCAGAGATGACAGGATATCATCTGATCCCCAGGGAGCCATATTCATTAAAAAGAAATCTTAAGTAATTACAACAATTAATTGACTTGAAACAGATTCGGATGGGGAAGGTTTACATAATTCATTTGCCAGGCAAAACAAGCTTGAAAATATATTTTCCCTTACTCTCTGTGAATATGTTTAATTACAGTCACACATTACAGTACCATCCAGACAGTGCACAAATACATCATACACATAGGCACGTAATATGGCTTATCAAAGAAAAAGAGAAAAGAATGAAAAGGGGACAAGAATCTCAAAGCCTGAAAGGTGTTATTTGTACTTAAAGGGTTATTCTCATCTCCAAGATCTTATCCTAATATATAGTAGGTGTTATAAAAATAATATTAGCAAATACTTCCAGTTAGAAATGTAGAATATGTCACTTACCTCATGTGCAGGGCATTGAAGGACCTTAGTTTCACTTCACTATATCTTCTGACCGGTCTTCATGACAAATTAGAGGATAGCATTAGTCAATGAACTGAAAGCTTCGCTGATCACAAAAATAAGAGGCGGAGGCCAGTAGTGTAAAAGGAGGAGAGAAGTCCCAAATCAAAAATGGGCACTCAATATACTGTATTTTGGCAACCAAAACGGAAAGCCCTAGTGATTGCCTCCCTCTCCATGGCACTGTTTTTTTGTTCTTCTTTAAATTAGGAGTCCAGCACAGGATCTCACCAATACAAGGTGGGAGAGGACAACCAAGACTGGCCCTATAGCAGCTCGTGGCACATTGACTGCTGCACAAAGCTAAACATTAGGCTAATTTTATTTAAAATAGAACATTTCAATTCATGGAAATTACTGTAAAAACTGAATCCATATACTCAGATAAACTGATATCCCCACACTAATGAGGATAGGTAGAGTGATTGTTAGAGTAGTATAGCTTTTTTGAGGGGCCTGTATCCATAGGATCTTGGCTCTCAGACTCTAACCAATACAACTGTCCTTTAATGACATAGCTAAAGAGGCACATAGCACTTATATATAACCGGATATCAATGAAATAATGCATAATGATTAGAAATCAGCTAATTTTGTAAAAAAATTACATTGTGACATGATGTTTGTCTTGACGTCAAAGGAAGCTGCACGTCAGAGGAAATTAGAGGCCAGAAGAAGTGGAGGACCAAATGGTGGGCTGTGGAATTGACAGGACAGGTGAGTTGCGAAGTGTGTATTGATTTTTTTTTTTTACACCCTACATTTATTATGCTACTGAGTCTGGACAGACCCCAAAGCATAAAAAGGAAGTTTCCATTTGCACTGAGTAATTTCAATACCAATGGAATTTCCTTCCTAAATTTGAGCGATTTGCTGTATTTGAATATCGGCAGATTTGACTATCAGAAGATCACCTTGGTCTGGCCACACTTAGATGCTTATTAATTATTGAAATTCATTAGCATATAAAAATGCCAGCATAATCTGCTGGGTTGGTAAAGGTTTGCCATTCAAATTGTGCTATGCTTTGAATGTCACCCTAGAATTAATCATAACATATATTTCATAAATAAACACAGAAGAAGAAAGGAAACTTTGCTTTGGGGTATTAAAAAAAGAAATTAGAAACAAAAGCCAAAAAAAAAAGAATATAAAGACACAACGACATCTGTTGAAAAACAGCTATTTATAGTATTTAGGAGAAACTCTTTTTATTGGTTCTTCTAAACAATATTTTCTAACCATTTATACATGCAGCGAGAAAAAAAATTATGTGATACACTGACAATTTTTCAAGTTTTCCCACCTACAAAGAATAGAGAAGTCTGTAATTTTTATCATAGATACACTTCAACTGTAACAGACAGAATAAAAAAAAATCCAGAAAATCACATTGTATGATTTTTAAATAATTAATTTGTAATTTATTGCATGAAAAAAGTATTTGGTACAATAAAAAAACAGAACTTAATATTTGGTGCAGAAACCTTTATTTGCAAACACAGAGTTCAGATGTTTCCTGTAGTTCTTGACCAAGTTTGCACACATTGCAGCAGGGATTTTGGCCCACTCCTCAATATACAGCTCCTTCAGATCTTTCAGGTTTCGGGGCCGTCACTGTGACATTGAGTTTCAGCTCCCTCCGAAGATTTTCTATTGGGTTCAGATCTGGAGACTGGCTAGGCCGCTGTAAGACCTTGAAATGCTTTTTATGGAGCCACTTCTTCATTGCCCTGGCTGTGTGTTTCAGATGATTGTCATGCCTGAAGACCCAACCATGACTCATCTTCAATGCTCTTACTGAGGGAAGGAAGCAGTTGTGCAAAATAAATGGCCCTATACATCCTCCCTTTAATACGGTACAGTTGTCTTTTACCCTTTGCAGAACAGCACCCCCCAAGTATGATGTTTCCACCTCCATACTTCACAGTTGAAACAATGTTCTTGACGTTGTACTCATGTTTCTTCTTCCTCCAAATATGGCGAGTAGAGTTGATACCAAAAACTTCTATTTTGGTCTCATCTGACAACATGACCTTCTCCCATGCCTCCTCTGGTTCAAAAAGATGGTCATTGGCCTTGGGACCTTGCTTGCCCTACAGAATTTTAATGCATGATGGCGAGTTTGTTGCTAATGGTAACCTTTGAGACTGTGGTCTCAACTATCTTCAGGTCATTGACCATTTCTCCCATGTAGTTCTGGGCTGATTCCTGACCTTTCTCAGAATCATCCTTACCCCACGAGGTGAGATCTTATATGGAGCCCTAGACTGAGTAAGATTGACAGGCATCTTGTGTTTCTTCCATTTCTAATGATTGCACCAACAATTGTTGCCTTCATGCTAAGCTGTTTGCCTATTGTGCTATAGCCCATCCCAGCCTTATGCAGGTCTATAATTTTGCCCCTGTTGTTCTTAGACAGCTCTTTTGTCTTGGCCATGGTGGAGAGGTTGGAGAGTGATTCATTGAGTGTGTGGACAGGTGTCTTTTATACAGGTAACGAGTTGAAACAGGTGCAATTAGCAGATAATGAGTGCAGAGCAGGAGGGCTTCTTAAAGAAAAATAACAGGTCTGTGACAGCCAGAATTTTTGCTGATTGGTAGGTGATCAAATACTTATTTCATGCAATAAAATGCAAATTAATTATTTAAAAATCTAAAAATCATGCAATGTGATTTTCTGGATTTTTTATTCTGACTGTCACAGTTAAAGTGTACCTATGATAAAATATTACAGACGTCTCCATTCTTTGTAGGTGGAGAAAGTTGCAATCAAATACTTATTATCCCCACTGTATATATCTACTGCAGGGGTCCCATCCTGTGGCTCAGGAGCCAAATGTGGCTCGCGTGCCTGTTATGTGTGACTCACGGCTGTCTGCCAGCTTGCTGCATTAGGACCTGGTCTAGCAAATAGCTCTGAAGAGCAGGTCACCAGATAATGAATTATGTGAGTAGCCTCACAAAGAACAGCAGATTTGAATGCCAATATACTGGCCTTGGGGGTTTAGAGATAATTTAAGTATGGTAAGCTGGAGACAGGATGACACTGTGGTTGTAGTGCTTCATGCGAGTATACTGAATTTAGATATTGTGGGAACCACTAGATCTTGGTATACAGCCTTGGTGTTATTTCTGTGGAAAAGCCTTGGCTATCATTATAGTGTATTTGGGACTCTGGAAGTCACGTTTCAGGGAGGCAGAAGCCGCATGTGCCTCGTGACCATTTTTCACAGCTGAATTTGGAATTTAACTATAATAACGATAAAAATTGGAGATAGATTTCAGCTGCTGATGTTCTTCCAAGGCTCTGTACATTCTATGAAACATCATATATGCTTGATATTGGATTGAGAGGGCTGAATCATACCTTTTTTAGACTGCACCTAAAAGATGGTTACATTTTATACATTTTACAGTCCATTAATAGATTCTTTGTTCCTATAAATATTGGCAATACGTGGAGGAATATCACACCAAGGGAAGTACAGAGCAGACAAATGGGTAGAGCAATCTCATTACAATTGTGCCCACCTTTCAGCTGTGAACAGGGCTAGGCCTGTATGGGTTGTTAGCCCCTGTTGATTGGGAACATTCTATAGAAGAACACATGTCTATTGTTCAGCTTAAAGATCCAGGTTTCTCTGCAATCTCCATTATTTGATTAATTTTCCACCATATTCATTTAGCATAATTAGCTTTAGTTTGTGTTTCACTAATAGTAATAGATTGTGGACATGTGTTTTCTAAATCCAGATAGCTTTCTTTTTCATTCTACAGATGCATATTTTTGGCTCACATGTATTAAGACTGTCCCTTATGATTTGATTGTATTGGGCAGTCTGTGAAATTCGGAAAATCGTAAACCTGCTATGAGCATTCATACATTTTTCCGAAAACTGTAACATTTTTTAGCTTTTAACTTAAAGAGTAACTAAAGTTTTTTTTTTTTAATTGATCAGCCTTTGTAAAATTATGAATAATTGTAATATGATCCACTACTTTATTTTGCTTCTTTCTATTTTTGTCACCATGCTGAAAATGATGGCCTATCTACCTAGTACCTGATTTCATTATGTATGTAGCAGAGCCAGGATCATTGTGGGACCTCGTGAGGATTACGTCGGAACTGGGTGTTTGGGGTTCATAAAGGGGTGAAAAAAAGGTGTTTTTTGTATTTTATTTCAAATAAAGGATTTTTTTCAGTGTTTGTGTTTATTTCTTTTCACTTACAGACTAGTAATGGGGGGGTCTCATAGACACCTCCCACTACTAATTTAGGGCTTAGTGACAGCTGTGAGCTTTCATTAACCCCTTATTACCCCGATTGCTACCGCACCAAAGCAATTGGGATGATCTAGGGCATGTTCCAGTATTGTCATGTCTAATGGATGTGACAATGCTGGTTGCTATTTTTAGTCTGGGGGGCCCAATAATTAAGGGTCTCTCCATCCTGAGAATACCAGCTTCCAGCTTCTACCTCTCCAGCTCCGAATTGAGGGAGGGGGGCACAGGCCATTTTTCTAAATTATTTTTTTAATTAAAAAGGAGAGGAAAAACGAAAACAAAAACAGAATAATGCCGGGTGGTGAAGGGGTTAGTACATCTTCCAATCTGCTTGTTTTCCCCCTGTCTCCACCCTACCTCTTCTTTAATTGACAGCTCTGGCTTCATAGAGCCAGACAAGCATGGGGATATATAAAAAGCTAGCAGGTGGTAAGGTGTATATAAATGATTAGCCCTGCCATGATGCACCGAGTCACTGTAACTTGCTTACAGACAATGAAAACCCAAAAGCCATTATCTCAAAAAATTAGAATCATTACCACAAAACATCTGCAAAGGCTTCCTAAGCATTTTATTTGGTCCCTCAGTCTGGTTCAGTAGGCTACACAATCATGGGGAAGATTTCTAATTTGACAGATGTACAGAAGGCAGTCATTGACACACTCCACAAAGAGGGTAAGCAATAAAAGGCCATTGCTAAAGAAGCTGGCTTTACACAGAGTACTGTATCCAAGCATATTAATGGAAAGTTGAGTGGAAGGAAAACATGTAGTAGAAAAAGGTGCACAAGCAATCGGGATAACCACAGCCTTGATAGGATTGTTAAGAAAAGGCCATTCAAAAATTTGAGGGAGATTCACAAGGAGTGGACTGCTGCTTGAGTCAGTGCTTCAAGAGCCACCACACACAGATGTATCCAAGACATGGGCTACAACTGTCACATTCCTCGTGTCAAGTCACTCATGACCAATAGACAATGCCAAAAGCATCTTACCTGGGTGAAGGAGAAAAAAGAACTGGACTCTTGCTCAGTGGTCAAAGGTGTTGTTTTCAGATGAAAGTAAATTTTGCATTTCATGTGGACATCAAGGTCCCAGAGTCTGGAGGAAGAGTGGAGAGGCCACAATCCAAGCTGCTTGAGTTTTACTGTGAAGTTTCCACAATCAGTGATGGTTTGGGGAGCCATGTCATCTGCTGGTGTAGGTCCACTATGTTTTATCAAGAGCAAAGTCAGCACAGCCGTCTACCAGGAAATTTTAGAGTATTTCATACTTCCCTCTGCCGACAAGCTTTTTGGAGATGGAAATTTCATTTTCCAGCAGGACTTGGCACCTGTCCATACACTAAAAGTACCTATACGTGGTTTAATAACCATAGTATCACTGTGCTTGATTGACCAGCAAACTCACCTGACCTAAACCACATAGGAAGGTAAGGGGTATTGTCAAGAGGAAGATGATAGACACCAGACCCAACAATGCAGACAGCTGAAGGCTGCTATCAAAGCAACCTGGGCTTCCATAACACCTCAGCAGTGCCACTTGCTGATTGCCTCCATGCCACGCCGCATTGATGCAGTAATTCATGCAAAAGGAGCCGTGACCAAATATTGAATACATTTACTATATATACTTTTCAGTAGGACAACATTTCTGAGTTTAAAATCATTTTTTCAGTTGGTCTGATATAATATTCTAATTTTCTGAGAAAATGACTTTTGGGTTTTTATGGGCTGTAAGCCATAATCATCAATATTAACAGAAATAAACACTTCAAATAGATCCCTCTGTGTGTAATGACTCTATATAATATATGTGTTTCAATTTTTGTATTGAATTACTAAAATAAATTATTTTTTTTATGATATTCTAATTTATTGAGATGCACTTGTAGATGACCACTACTTCCTACTACAAATCCTTTCATCCTTTTTACTTGACATCCTACTACCTTATGACTTGCACATTTATCATCTTAATTCCCATAATATCTCCTTATCTCATCCTCTTTCTGTTAGTGTCCCTTAAGGCTCAGTCCTGGGACCACTACTTTTCTCCATTTATGCCTTATGTCTTGGAAAGCTCCAATAGTCCTATGGCTTCCAGTACCACCTTAATACTGATGACGTTCAAAGTTACATCTTGGGCCCAGATGTTACTTCTCTGATGTTTAGAATCCCAGACTGTCTATCAGCTATATAGTGACAAGCAAAAGGGTAACAATGTTTTTTCCAGGCTTCGAATTTCACCATCCACTACAGCTTTGAGCATAAGACTACCTTAATTTTACAAACAGTCATCTTGGGTATCTCATACATAAATTTTACTTGCAACTATTATGTTATGCAAATTCTTGTCATGTCGCGCCATTATTACTGTTTTGGTCCTAGTATTTGAAAAATGTTTTTCTTACTGTATTTTCTAAATTGAAACCTATTCTCACATTCTCTAATAGCTCAGTGTGTTATTAGGTTGATTCTCAAGCAAAAGTCACTGGTTCAAATCATGGAGCAGTCATGAAGAAGATTTCCAAGAAAAGAGGAACAGCATCATCCAGCTTATGGATAGCGGTCTCTCAGCCAAGAAAATTGATAAACTGCATCATGTGAGTGTTATGGCATTGGAAGAAAAAGAAGTTACGTTTGTTCATCCATTCAAAAGCTAAGAGGTGGGCATGCAGGCAAAATATCAGAGTCAACAAGCCGGCCCATCACATGTTCTATCAGCTATGATTCATCAAACACGGCAGTGGAAAACTCGTATGCTTCATAATAGTGAGATCACAGACATCCATGCAAGCACAAAGTGATGCATGCTATTTAAGTCTGGAATGGTGGCTTGAATAAAGGTGAAGAAGCCTCAACTATTTCATCATAAGAAGCATCGGCTTGAGCTTGCAAAAAAGTACAAAAAATTGACAATACAGTAGATGATGGGAAACTGGTAATTTGGAGAGATGAGAAGAAAGGTAATAGACTATGTTCTGATGGGTGCAAATGGGTCTGGAAAAAACAAAGGAAAAATAGGCAAACAGATCGAGAAATTGAAGGAACTGTCAAGTTCAGTGGAAGAAGCTTAATGATATGGGGTTGTTTCACAGGGAAAACCACTGGATACTTGGCCAGGATCAATGTTGTTCTCAATGCTGAGCTATATGTGAGTGTCCTAGAAGATGAGTTACTTCATACACTCGGGTAATATGGGTATGAAACAGACACTATAGTGTTCCTGTAGGACAACGACCCATAGCATACGCCAAGATTGGTGAAGAAGTGGCTCAATGACAATGAAGTAGAGTTGATTTATTGGTCCACACAATCCCTAGACCTCAATTCAATCGAAAATTTTTGGGTAAAGTAGAAAAAAAAAATCTCAACCTAAGATCAGATTTCAGTTGAGATATGCTTGATTTTGATTGAGATCATGCCTAAAAGGATTCAGACAGTGTTGAAAGCCAAATGTGGATTTTCAAAATACTAACAAAATAAGAAAGATTACAATTTAGATTTTAAGGAGCAAAACAGTAACAATGCAGTGACATGACAAGAATCTACATAACTAATCATATGCTGAATAGTTGCAAGTCAAATTTATGTATGAGATAGTCAGGATAATTGTTTATAAAACTAAGGTAGTCTCACATTCAAAGCTGAAATGAATAGTGAGATATGGAGTCTGAAAGTTAAAAGTTCAAAACATTGTTACCCTTTTGATTGTCACTATATATTTCTTCAACTCATTAAGCTTCATAGAACACAATGTGGATAAAACTGAACTCGTACATTCTCCTTCAGACCTATCTATCACAGAAAACTACATCACGCTTTCGACCTGTCTCACAAGGTGGTAATCCTTTCACTTTGGTCTATCCTTTAACATTCAAAACATCCAAGTCCGTACAACCTCCTGCTTTCTTCAAAAATATTTCCAGTGCCTCTGCCCTTGACTAACTACAATCCAGCTTCCATCGGCAACCAATCTATTGAAATGGCACAAATCAAAGTTACAAAAAACCTGCTAACTGACAAAGCCAATAGACAATACTCTGTACTCCAACTTTTAGACCTGTTCTTCATCTTCGCCTTCAACACGGTTGACCTCTCCCTAATTCTGTAAATTCTTTCTTCCCTTGACATTAAAAATCTTGCATTTTCCTTGATATTCGCATACCTCATGAGCTACATATTTAATGTCTTCCATTTCCACCCTCTCCTTATCTCATTGTCTTTCTATTGGTGTCCTCAAGGCTCAGTCCTAGGAAAACTACTCTTTTCCACTTATGCCTTATGCCTTGGAAAGGTCAGAAAGTCCTGTGGCTTGCCTGATGAAGAGACCTGAGTAGTCTCGAAAGCTTGCAATTATTACCATCTTTTCAGTTAGCCATTAAAAGGTATCGATACCATGCCTGATGAAGAGACCTGAGTAGTCTCGAAAGCTTGCAATTATTACCATCTTTTCAGTTAGCCATTAAAAGGTATCAACCACTGAGGACTCTCTGTTCTTTTAAACAATTTTAGTATCACCTTAATGCTGATGAAACTCAAATTTACATCTCAAGCCGAGATGTTACCTGTCTGCTGCATACAATCCCAAACTATTAGCTATATATCCCTTCAACTCATTATTCTTTTTGTAGAACACAATGTGGACAAAACTGAAATCACACAGACCCCTCTGCCAACCGTATCGGTGACAGTAAATTACATGACTCTTTCCCCTGTAACCCTTTCACTTTGCTCTGCCTTTTACTCCAAACATTCATGTTCTTCCCACCTCAACTACTGCAGTATCTTGCTTTGTGGCCTCCCATCTAACACTCTTGCACCCCTCCAATCTATCCATAACTGTGTTGCTTGATTAATCCATCTTTTTTCTTGCTACTCCTATGCCTCTGCCTTCTGCCAATTGCTTCACTAGCTTTCAATTACTCAGTAAATTCAGTTTAAAATATTAACAATGACATACAAGGATGTCTCTAATTTGCCTCAGCAAAATATCTCCAAACTAATCTCCCAATAACTCCCAACGCATAATATCCAGTCTTCATAATACCTACTTATTTCCTCCACTCATTCATACATTCCTTATACAACCTCTCCCATCCTCTGGATGTTATTATCTCAGCATATCAGATTTTTTTCCATGATTGAAACCTTCAGATGAAACCTGAATACTCATCTCTTCAGGAAATCTACAACCTCCAATAACCCTAACACCTCATTACTATCAGAGCTGTTCCAACCCATTAACCTAGTGGCTTTTTCCCCAATACTTAGCATGTAGTAATTGGGGAGGATAGAGTAATCTCCCACTTTGTACCAGTTATGTCCCTGTTAATTAATCTATTGTAATTGTATTTTATATATGTAGTATTAGCCATATGTAAACCAACTTCACATGTACATCTCTTGAATTTAATCCTGGTTTAGATAAAGAAATCATACTATTGATAGTATCATTGCAGTAAAGAAGTTGTCCTGCAGGATAGCGAGGGCAGTGGGCTCCTATACTGTCCCAAAACAAACAAAACTCAGACACACTGCAAACTCACAGGAACAAACAGTAAGAGACTAAGGAGAAAAGCAAGAGATGTAAGGCAGCAACAAAAGCACAACAAGGGTTAACACCACAACCGATCACAGAAATTAACTACCTCAACCACCAGTAAGTATGGATCAGAATTACACTGTAATAATACACTCTGTACTCAGTTGTGTAACTAGAGTTCGATGGACCCTGGTGCAAAATTTGGACTGGCCCCCAACTTTTCCACCCCTTGGTTAGATGTATAGGCCCTTGTAACATTCTGATTTCCATAAAGACATACTTTTTGCCCCTCACCCCATTATGTAGAAATGTCCACCATTCTAGGCACCTTCCAGTTACATATGTTCCCCATCCAGTGCCCCTTCTAGGTATACACAGAATGGAATTTGCCAAACAATATGTTGACAAGCCACAAAGCTTCTGGAAGAATGTCCTATGGACAAATGAGACAAAAATGGAACTTTTTGGCAAGGCACATTAGCTCTATGTCTACAGATGGAAAAATGAAGCATATCTAGAAAAGAACACTGTCCCTATTGTGAAACATGGAGGAGGCTCTGTTATATTCTGGGGCTGCTTTGCTGCATCTGGCACAGGGTGTTTTGAATCTGTGCAGGGTACAATGAAATATCAAGACTATTACTACTATTTTTTTTTATTAGAAGTAAAACAAAAAAAATGTAGAGACTCCATCTTTAGTATAAAAAAATACTTAGTCTGACATAGTCCACAGGGAGAGCAATGTCAGCTCTGCTTCATCGCTCTGTAAAGACAAACGTCTCTACAGAGCGAGAAGCAGGCTAAAACTGACACTGAGAGTCAGAGTTCAATTGAGTCCATGGCTAAGCCATGGACTTGGGTGAACCCTGATGTCACCACGAACATGGCCAAAAAAAGCCAAAGACTGCCGAGTGACAAGCAGTGCAGTGAATACCTCCGGAAGTTAATGATTGGACCCGGAAGCAGAAGCGGCCATGAGATAGCGGGTCAGCAGGATGCGTCGTGGGACTGGTAAATATAATGACAATGTTTAATATTATCTATATTCTTTCTTTTAGAGCCCCCCCATCCCATAACTGTAAAGTCCAAACTTGGGGTTCGGGCAAAAGTTCGCATTATCTCCGGCCCCAAACTCAAACTGTATGAAAAGCTCGACCATGTCTCCCGATCCTGAACATCGAGGGGGGAGGGGGAAATTCATCCATCACTATGCAAGGCATCCTCCGCTGTAGCTGGCATCTGTGACTGGCATGCTTCTGGCTTCTGATTGGCTGGTCGGATGTATTGTAGTGAGCCTCGGTGCTGCAATGCATTTCAGCTGCATGTACATCTTCAAACTGCATATCCAGCTGAAACAGGCAGTGGCATTGGCGGGCCCCTCTTCCACATGAGCCTGGTCGCTGTCACACCCTCTGTGACAACAATCTTTCGCCCCTGTCTGTACTATGTAATAACGGTGTTCACAAGCTGCAGGTGGTAAATATGTGTATGTGACGCCCTGGCCTATCAGGTCGTCACAGGATAATGTGCAATCTGCCCTTCTGCATGATATCCAGCTCCTCCTTGGTTACGAGTCCCTGGCCTTTGGTGTTGCTAAGAACAAGGTAATTAAAATCCTAGAAACACTCTGCACCACACCCACCAGACACACCATTGCGTAGCCTGAAGGGAATAGGACCGCCCACTTGGGGGTTGGTTTGGGAGGGTCAGGAGTGTCAGGAGAAGGTCAGTCGTGTAGTGACTCTCAAGTGGAGAGGTCAGGAGCTGGGCTCCCTGTTAATACTAGGTGGCAGATGTTGGTCTGGGCCTCGTAGGAGCTGGAACCCCGGTCGCAGGGGATCGGTCAAGGGGTACGGAACTGCCGAGGAGGGCAGCTGGTGCCTTGAGCCATCTCTGGACAGGGGCCAGTGCACGACGGGGTACGCGGACCCTAGGCCGGGAAGTAGCTTCAAGCGTCCTGGTAATTTACCCGACGAGGGTGAAGTCTTCAAGATTCGTTCTCCACCCGCTCCAAAATCGGGGTACTAGCGCAACGAGGGGGATAGGACTTTCCCAATACATAGTCCAGAAAATCCCAAGAATGAACCCTCAGAGCAAGCTCACTCCGTTAGCCATACGGGTGAGCGGGACCCGACTAGTTCTATACTACAAGGGCCAACCAGTAAAGAAGGTGCCAAGGGAAAGGTCACAAGCTAAAGAGCAACACCATCGGACACGGGATCCAGACGTGCTCCCTCCTTGCTGCAGCAGTGCTCAGAATTTCGGTTTACAAGTTGTTGGTGTCAGTGTTATTGGACTGAGTGAGTACACAGCGACTCTTTCCTCCCCAACGGCACCCCCCTCTCATCATCACCAAGCCCCAGGGCATTATCCCCCTACCCACGGAGGGGTTAAACACCTAGCTGCCATTCCACCGCCACTGGGCGCTCCCAACAGCAGCGGTGGTACTCCACCTTACAACACACCGTGGGTGGCGTCACGAACTCTAAACACAAAATCCCCTGTAAATACCCCCCTTTTATTTCGAGTGACCGCGCGACCCCTCCCGGGTCCGGAGACCCCTCGAGCCACCGAGGATCTGGATTCGAGCACTCTTGGTTGCTGACGTAACTACACATACAAAAATAACACTGTGTGCAAATGTTGCATTTTTATCATTTTTTATGCGTGAGTGCAAATTTGTCACAACACGTGTAAGGAATCCTGATGCTAGCAAAGTCAATGAGAATCCTGAAGTGTAATGCAAATGTTGCTTATTTATGAGTTGCAGATTTTCTTCAGAAAATAATGTGCAGTATTTCAATTCTTTCAGTGTTTTTGCAGCGTTTCTTTCACCCATTGTCTTCTATGAAGTGAGTCAAAAATGCTGTAAAAATGCAGGTATAAAAATTATTCTGGATTTGTTGCATTTTTGCTTACTTTTTGCATGTGTTTTTACACAGCAGTGAATATTATAGAGAATATGTGTCAATATGAATGTCAAACAGCTGCTGGCTATTACTGGGGCACATTCATACTTTAATTATTCTCTTGCATTGTTTACAGATATATTAAACATACTATAATGGTTATGTGTAGTTGTTATTTGAGTTTTCAGTTGTTTGCCCTGGCTTAGTTCTACCTTTGTGAGACTCCCATACTTCCACACCTTATTCACACACACATTGTTTACTTTCTTTTACTACCATTCATTATTTAAATGTTATTTATAGAACCAATGTGATGGTTTGATTCAGTCAACAATGTTTTTATATTGTGCCCTGGGTCTGTCTTTTGCATCCTACACGTTCTTCTATTCTCTCTGTTTAAATGGTTTTAATATGTATATCCCTTTGAATTGATGTACCAGTAAAGGATTTTTACATTAATCAATTGAGAAAAAAGTTATAGGTAAGATAAGAAAGATAGATAATAGATATAAATAGATAGACATATGTGCCGCCCCTGCAGCAGTCGAACTGCTCGGATCTCCAGACCCGGGGGCTAGGGGCCACACTCAAATGAAGAAAGGGAGATATTTACAGGGGAGTTATAGTTCGTGATGCCACCTGTGGTGTAGGGTTACTGGGAGTACCGCCGCTGCCGTTGGGAGTACCCGGGGAGATGGTGTGGGGCACCTAAGGTGTCATGGCCCTCTACAGGTAGGGGAAGGCCCCGGGACTCAGTGGGATGCCGTGGGATGCCGTGGGATGCAGGGGTAACTCAGGTACTCACTCAGTCAATAAGCAGACGCTGACAACCGGGTAAACCAAATCTTGGAGTATCGCTGCGGCTTGAGGGGAGCACGTCCGGGTCCCATCCCCTATAGTGTTGCCTGGTGATCCGTGACCTGCCTCCTGGCACTAAGTTTCACATCAACGTGGTGGCCCAGTAGTCTGAAACTTGCCGGGCCCCGCTCCCCATTATAGCTAAGTGTGGGAGCCTGCTATCAGGGTTCACGCTTGGGATTTTCTGGACCGTTTGGTTGGAAGGCTCTATCCCCCTCGTTGCGCTAATGCCCCAATTCTGGAGCGAGTGGGAACAGATCATAAAGGCTCCTTTCTCCTAGGTTGAATTGTCAGGTTGCCTGAAGCTTCTCCCCGACCTAAGGTCCGCGTACCCCATCGTGCCTTCGATCCCGGACCGGTGACAGTGCCAGGCTGCTGTCTGTCCTCCTTGTCAGGTCCAGGCACCTAGCCACAATCCTCTGCGACTGGGGATCCGACTCTGTCTGCAACCTAGACAGCTTCTTTTGGGAGCCACCACTCCCAACCTCCTCTCACTCTCTTCACTCTAGACTGAATGACTACACTCTTCACCTCCCCTCCCTGACCCCCCAGGTGGGCGACTCTATTTCACTCAAGCCATCCACTGGTGTGCCTGGTGGGTGTGGTGCAGGGTGTATCTAGGATTTGATTTGCTGTTGGAGGCAACACTAGAAGATAGGGACCCAGAACCATGAGGGACGTGGAATACTGCATGGGAGGGCAGTTTGTGTAGTACCCTGTGACGACCTGATAGTCCAGGAGTGTCACACACAGAGAGTGGTAGACAGAGCAACAGAGAGAGCGACAGAGAGAGTGACATTGTGATCGACAAAGAGAACGCCAGAGAGAATGACAGGCAGTTAGAGAGAGAGCGGCAGAGCAACAGAAAGTGACAGACAGAGTGACAGAGTGATAAAGAGAGAGACAGCGAGAAGGAGAGACAGAGAAATAGTGACAGAATGACAGACAGAGTGACAGACAGAAAGAGTGACAGACAGAGGGACCGAGAGAGTGACAGACATATAATAAATGTGTACCCTGTGGGGTAGGACAGATTTTGAATAAATAAATAAAACAACATGGCTTCCCCTCTTTTTTTGATAACTAGCCAAGGTAAAGCAAACAGCTGTAGGCTGATATTATCAGGCTGGGAAGGTCCATGGTTATTGGGCCCTACCCAGCTTAAAAATACCAGCCTGCAGCCGCCCCATTAGATGCATCAGTTTTGATGTTTCACCTCGGCTTTTCACGTTTGCCCTAGTGCATAGGCATTTGAGGTAATGGTTTTTGGGATTGATGTCAGCTGTGCAGTTAGTAATGTAGACACGTCCATCAGACACCCACATTTACTAACCCAGTAAGTAAAAAGAAATACACACAAATAGTTTATTTAAATAAACACTTCCTCACACCTGTCCCTGGATCACCATTTTAGTTAAAAAAAACAAAACAAAACCCATGCACCACCGCCATAGTCCAGGGATTTTGTAGTTGAAGGAATCTGTCATTGTCAGGGGAATCTGTAGTAGTCCACAAATAGAATTTTTAAATACATAAGAAGAGAGAAATAAATACAAGACACTCTTCCTCATTCATGAATTTATTATAAAGCAAAGTTCCCAGGTCCGACGTAGTCCAGCGGCTTCCACAACGTTTCAATTATGTAGATCAAATTTTGTGCAGCCTCAGAATGAGGCCTGAGAACAAGGCTCCATAGACTTTGATCAACAGCCACTCCCAGCTCACGCTGTGCCCTGCAAGACTTGGCAACTGGTATTTTTAGGTTGGGAAAGGGTCCAATAACCATAAACCTTCGCAGCCCAATAATATCAACTCCCAGCTGTCTGCTTTACATTTGCTGGTTGACAAAAACAGGGGGAATTGCATGCCATTTTTTAGATTTATTTATTTAATCATAAAAACTGTCCAATACACTCCACAGGGTGCAATTTTATTATATGTGGGGGGGGGGTGGTGTTATTATATGTTTATATGTATATGTCTGTCTGTCTATATCCATCGCTATTATCTATCTCTATAGCATTCATTGGTGTCCAAAAACACTAAAGAAACGCAGTTGAAAAATGCATGCACAAACAAATGAGGCAATTTTGCAGCTGCATTTTTTCCTGTCAAGAGATGCAGATATTTCTGCATCCAAATACTCAACGTGTGCACATACCCTAAGGCCCGTTTCACACGTCAGTGAAAAACAGTGACGTTTTTCACTGGCGTGTAAAACACGCACATGTCCCTGCGTGTGCCGTGAATCACGGCACACTTGGGTTGTCTAAGTGCAATCCGGGCTCCGTTCTCCGTGGCCCGTGATTGCACTTAGTAATCAACTCACCTGTGCCCGCTCCCGCTCTCCGTGGTGCTGAATCCTCCCGCGGTGCAGCATCTGGCCGGCGGTGACCCCCGCAGCAGCTGCTTCCGGGTTGGCTGTGTCGTGCATCATTAAGATGCGCGACAGTAATCAGCCGGCTTAGAAGCAGCAGGGAGAACGGGCTGCAGAGGACATCGCTGGACGCCGGGTGAGTTAAAATGTTTATTTTTTTAATATTTATTTTAAATGCACGTTTTTTTCTGGCACGTGTTTCACGGACCACACCACTGCGTGGTCCATGGAACATCAGTGATGCCAGAAAAAAATGGACATGTCTCCGTGCAGCAATCACGCACACGCGGGTACGCTGCATGGAGACACGTGCAGTGAAAAATCACTGACGTGTGAGCAGACCCATTCATTATAATGGGTCTGCGTATGTCAGTGACTCTGGTACGTTTAAAAAAAAGCACAAACGTACCAGAATCATTGACGTGTGAAAGGGGCCTAAAAGACATATCAATCTAAAAGCGCTAAGTTGAGTGCCGTCCACTCATTTTAAAAAAATACAAAGAAGGATAAAAAATTGGGAATCACAAAATCATATAAAACTTCTAAGTTTACATTTTGGGCATTAATGTCTGAAGTTGCCCATGTGTTAACTAACCTTTAGGTGCAACAAAGTCTAAATATGGCTTACAGGTCTTAGATGAATACTCCCATGAGATAGAGTACGGTGAGCAATAATGAGGAATCTTGTGATAAATCTTTGAACGCTGCAGTGGCTTTGTAGGAAACAAAGACAGTGTTGATGAAGAAAAGAACTTCTTTTTGAAATATATAGGATACTGATTTGTCTCTTACAACCTACAATACTACAGGTACTATCAGCAGAGTAAAATTACATTGCACATTGTAGAGAGAAGCCATAAGCCAGGGTGCTCTTAACTAGTGTTGAGCCACCCCCCTAGTGTTCGAGTTTGGTTCGGTTCGAGTTTGGTTCGGTTCGTCGAACGGCGGCTTAGTTTGGCGAACGTTCGATGAACGTTCGACGAACACCTTCAAACCCCATTGAAAACAATGGCAGGCAAACACAAACACATAAAAACACATTATACATATACACATACAGTTAATAAAGATTGCCATTACACTTACAGGTCCCCGCGACGCGTCCTGCACTCGGTCTCCCACCGCTTTTCCTTTCCGATAATCGCTGCGTCCTCCCGGTAACCAGCACTAATGATAGGACCTTCCGTGACGTCGTCATAGCATGTGACCAGTTACATGTCTATTATCTCATTGGCTACAGACTGGTCACATGACTAGACGTCATGCTAGGTATTGTTAGTGCATCTCTCCGCTACACGGTGCTCATTTGAGCATCTCCGTGTACCAGCAAGATGCTTGGGCACATGGTCGGCTTCCCCGTTCCTGCATGTCGGCGCTCTTTACAGAGTCAGCCCACATGCAGGGACTGGCTGGCACAGCCGGTGAATTCCGGCACCGGGAATCACGTGATCGGAGCACCATTGCTATAGTAACCCACCTGTCAGATTACTTTAGCAACGGTGGCAGCGGTGACGTCACCGCTTACAACTCGCAGCCTCTGCTCACTGAGTGATTAGACTGCACGGGAGCAGCAGCGTCTAACTCCCATGCAGTGCTGTCTGATGTAGCAGAGATGCATGGGTTGAAGGAGAAAGAAGACAGAAGACCAGGATCGTGGAGGGTTGAGAGGGAGTAATAAACATGGAGTCTATAAGTGTGTCTGTGTATTTATTTCTATTAAAGTATTTTTTCTCTGTGTAGTGTCTTTTTATAACCCTTTATTGGAGATTCTTAATGGCCGGGTCAAACTTGCCTGACATTAAGAATCTCTGGCTTAATACTAGCTAATAAAACAAAGCTAGTATTAACCTTTATTACCCAGCAAGCCACCCGGCTTCAGGGCTGCTGGAAGAGTTGGATACAGCGCCAGATGATGGCGCTTCTATGAGAGCGCCATTTTCTGGGGTGGCTGCGCACTGCAGATCGCAGCAGAGGGGCCCAGAAAGCTCGGGCCAACCTGTGCTGCGGATTCCAATCCCCAGCTGCCTAGTTGTACTTGACTGGACACAAAAATTGGGTGAAGCCCACGTCATTTTTTTTTAATTATTTCATGAAATTCGGGAAATAATTAAAAAAAAAGGGCTTCCCTATATTGTTGGTTCCCAACCGGGTACAAATAGGTAGCTGGGGGTTGGTGGCAGCCAATAGGTGCCTGCTGTACCTAGCTAGTGTGATGCTCTGGACTAGCCAGGTAGTCACAGTAAGGCCCTTACACAAACACCTTTCCCTAAAAAGGTAACAGCAGCCAACCTTAAAACCCTGAGTCACCGCTCTCAGGTTCTGTCGTCCACACCCTGGGGGCGGGGCCAGGCGATTGGCCACACCCACCGATGAGTTCGGATGGCCTGAGGCAGGACAAACAGGCAGATTAGTGACAGGAGTGGAGGAGAGTGGTAGCAAAGAGGAGACGTCTGTCAGGGATCTGGGTCGTAGCCCGGATACCCTGTGCCCAGGAGGCAGACCGTGGTGGCCGCCTGCAGGAGCTGGGATTACAGCTGGTGGAAGCGTAAGAAACCGGGACCGGATAGTGGCCCGCCGGTACCGAAACGGGAAACCGATTGGAAACCGGAGCACCAGAAGGGGTACTCAGACCCAATACGAGGCCCAGAAACCACTGGACCAAGTCGAATTCACTGATTGGGGTCTGGACTTTAGGTCCTTTCCCACCCAAGACCCGACTGAAGACAACAGCCCAACCATAGGGATAGAAAGCCACCGCCCAGGCATCGAGATCCCACGGGCTAGCGTCTGCGGGCAAACGGACTCTACCGGTACACACAAAGCTGGGGAGTGGACTACCATTGCTCAGGCATAGGAGTCATCATTTCTACCAAAATTGAGGTGCAGGAGAAAGGCGGAAACCACCATCCTGAAAAAGGGGAAAAGCGCAGCTGGCTGCGGGCACCGTCCACCATCTTGTTTGGTTTACCAGAGAATCCAGTGTGTCTGTAATAGTGAGTACAGCAGTGCCCTCGGGCCGCGCACTGCGCCGCACCGCATCGACACACCAGCACGCATTTCCCCGCCTCAGCACCCTCGGGCCCATGGGTCCATCATCCCCCTACCCACGGAGGGGTCAACACCAAGCTGCGCTACACCGTCCCCGGGAGCCTAGGCAGCGGTGGTGTCCATCCATTCACCACAACCCGTGGGTGGCGTCACGAACTTAATCCCCAAACAACCACGGCCTCGGCCGTGGACCTTCCCCCCACCGAACACCACCCCTCACGTAGCGCCAGCATTCCCTTCAGAGCGACGTGACCCCCGGGTCCGGGAGGAGCTTGAGCCACCCACCGACGTGCACGGATCCGAGTGGCTCGGCAGCCGGCCGAGCACCGGGGCGGTACACTAGCATACAAAAATATGGTGAAGCCCACGTCATTTTTTTGGGGGTTAAAAAACTCCTGCATACAGTCCTGGATGGAGTATGCTGAGCCTTGTTGTTCTGCAGCTCCTGTCTGCTCTCCTGCATACACTAGTGGATGAAGTATGCTGAGCCTTGCAGTTCTGCTCCCCCTGCCTCTCCCTCCAGCATACAGTCCTGAATGGAGGATGCTGAGCCTTGTAGTTCTGCAGCTGCTGTCTGCACTCCTCCATGCAGACAGCAGCTGCAGAACTACAAGGCTCAGCATACTCCATCCAGGACTGTATGCAGGAGTTTTTTGCCCCCCAAATAAATTACGTGGACTTCGCCATGTTTTTGTATGCTATCCAGGTACAGCAGGCAGCTACGGGCTGCCCCAACCCCTAGATGCCTATTTGTACCCGGCTGGGAACCAAAAATATAGGAAACCCTTTTTTTTTTAATTATTTCATGAATTTCATGAAATAATTAAAAAACAAATGACGTGGGCTTCGCCATATTTTTGTATGTTAGCCAGGTACAGCAGGCACCTACGGGCTGCCCCCAACCACCAGCTACCTATTTGTACCCAGCTGGGAACCAAAAATATAGGGAAGCCCTTTTCTTATTAATTATTTCATGAATTTCATAAAATATTTAAAAAACAAATGACGTGGGCTTCGCCCAATTTTTGTGTCTAGCCAGGTACAACTAGGCAGCTGGGGATTGGAATCCACAGCGCAGGGTGCCTAAGCTTTCTGGCCACCCCTGCTGTGAATTGCAGTCTGCAGCTGCCCCAAAAAATGGCGCTTTCATAGAAGCGCCATCTTCTGGCGCTGTATCAACTCTTCCAGCTGCCCTGGTGACCGGTGGCTCGCTGGGTAATAATGGGGTTAGGGCTAGCTGTATATTATCAACTGGCCCTAAGCCCGAAAATTCATGGTGTCATGCCATTATTAGACATGGCCACCATGAATTTCTAGTACAGATAAAAAAAATACAACACACAAAAAAATATTTTTATTAGAAATAAAAAAAACACAATTAGTGACTCCATCTCCGCTGTAATCCTGGGTCAAGGGGCCCACGCCGTCCAATCCGGATCCAATATCATCTGATCGGTTTGCTGGAAGGCAAAGCGATCAGATAATGTGTCAGGTTAAAGTGCCTGAATCACATGACACAGCAGCTGATTGTATAAACGGCTTTTATACAATCAGCTGATGCATCAGTGCAAAAAAAAAAAAAACTACACACTTCTGTGCAGACTCCTGTCCGACAGCAGCAGCTGATAGTTTAGCCGGCCGGGCGGTAAAAAGCCGGCCTCACCGCTCGACTTATAGAGTCAGCTGATTCCGTCAGGTGACTGCATCAGCTGATTATCGCCAGGTCTGAGAGAGAGAAAAAAGAGAGAAAAGAGAGAGAAAATTTTAATTTGGCGAACCGTTCGACTTGAACATTGCTCAACTCTACTCTTAACGTGGAAGCAAAATGCTTAAGGATTTTTAAAGTGGAGAGATATAAAATATCAAAATATTGTATGATGAATAACTCATCATTTTCTACTCTCCGGGAATATTTGGCCTATGTATATGCCATATTTAGATTGTGCAGCACTCAAACCTAAAGGTTAGTTCACACATGGGCATTATCTTATGTTACATATCCAACATGTGACTTTAGAAATTATATATATATATATATATATATATATATATATATATATATATACAGTGCCTACAAGTAGTATTCAACCCACTGCAGATTTAGCAGGTTTACACATTCGGAATTAACTTGGCATTGTGACATTTGGACTGTAGATCAGCCTGGAAGTGTGAAATGCACTGCAGCAAAAAAGAATGTTATTTCTTTTTTTATTTTTTTTTTTTTAAATTGTGAAAAGTTTATTCAGAGGGTTATTTATTATTCAACCCCTCAAACCACAAGAATTCTGTTTGGTTCCCCTAAAGTATTAAGAAGTATTTCAGGCACAATGAACAATGAGCTTCACATGTTTGGATTAATTATCTCTTTTTCCAGCCTTTTCTGACTAATTAAGACCCTCCCCAAACTTGTGAACAGCACTCATACATGGTCAACATGGGAAAGACAAAGGAGCATTCCAAGGCCATCAGAGACAAGATCGTGGAGGGTCACAAGGCTGGCAAGGGGTACAAAACCCTTTCCAAGGAGTTGGGCCTACCTGTCTCCACTGTTGGGAGCATCATCCGGAAGTGGAAGGCTTATGGAACTACTGTTAGCCTTCCACGGCCTGGACAGCCTTTGAAAGTTTCCACCCGTGCCGAGGCCAGGCTTGTCCGAAGAGTCAAGGCTAACCCAAGGACAACAAGGAAGGAGCTCCGGGAAGATCTCATGGCAGTGGGGACATTGGTTTCAGTCAATATCATAAGTAACGTACTCCACCGCAATGGTCTCCATTCCAGACGAGCCCGTAAGGTACCTTTACTTTCAAAGCATCATGTCAAGGCTCGTCTACAGTTTGCTCATGATCACTTGGAGGACTCTGAGACAGACTGGTTCAAGGTTCTCTGGTCTGATGAGACCAAGATCGAGATCTTTGGTGCCAACCACACACGTGACGTTTGGAGACTGGATGGCACTGCATACGACCCCAAGAATACCATCCCTACAGTCAAGCATGGTGGTGGCAGCATTATGCTGTGGGGCTGTTTCTCAGCCAAGGGGCCTGGCCATCTGGTCCGCATCCATGGGAAGATGGATAGCACGGCCTACCTGGAGATTTTGGCCAAGAACCTGCGCTCCTCCATCAAGGATCTTAAGATGGGTCGTCATTTCATCTTCCAACAAGACAACGACCCAAAGCACACAGCCAAGAAAACCAAGGCCTGGTTCAAGAGGGAAAAAATCAAGGTGTTGCAGTGGCCTAGTCAGTCTCCTGACCTTAACCTAATTGAAAACTTGTAGAAGGAGCTCAAGATTAAAGTCCACATAAGACACCCAAAGAACCTAGATAACTTGGAAAAGATCTGCATGGAGGCGTGGGCCAAGATAACTCCAGAGACCTGTGGCGGCCTGATCAGGTCTTATAATAGACGATTATTAGCTGTAATTGCAAACAAGGGTTATTCCACAAAATATTAAACCTAGGTGTTGAATAATAATTATTGACCCACACTTTTATGTTGAAAATTTATTAAAATTTAACTGAGCAACATAACTTGTTGGTTTGTAAGATTTATGCATCTTTTAATAAATCCTGCTCTTGTTTGAAGTTTGCAGGCTCTAACTTATTTGCATCTTATCAAACCTGCTAAATCTGCAGGGGGTTGAATACTACTTGTAGGCACTGTATATATATATATATATATATATATATATATATATATATATATATATATATATATATTTATATATAAATATTGAGGGTATGACATTATTAACTATGTGAATAAAGACAGCTAGGGAGAAAAAGGCATAAATAGGGTCTTAACTGGCAGGAATGGGGCAAAAAGAGGGCAATGTGTGCAGCGCCCCACGGGGCAGGTGGTTAACCCACTTTTTGAAGGGCTGTTACGGGTCTAGTCAGGCGATGTCACAGGTGGTCTTGCCCGCTTCCGTTGCCCCGAGGCGTGCAGTAAATGGTGGGGAAAGCGGGGTGTTGGGGAAAGTTTGTTGTGATTCCACCTGTGGTATGCGGCCAGGGAGTAGCCGCCGCTGCAGAATTCCTCACCAGGTGTTATGGCAGCCTTGATGATGTCGCTCCCCACACACGAAGCGGGCCCCATGTGGATGATGCAGGGTTTGGCAGTCCCCTGGGAGCACCGGAGCGCAGGGCGATGGCGTCGCTAATCAGAGTCTACATCATCAACTGTGGTTCCAGGTTCTTTTACTCACGGATTTAAAGCTGCACCCAAGTGCTGGTCTCTGCCGTCGTGAGCTCTGGTCAATCCCAAGCAAGTAAGGGGCCACCACCGGTGTTTGAAGAGAGAGAAATAGAGAGAGAATGTTCTTTTTGTAAGATCCCCTCAGCAGTTAGGTACCCGGGCTGACCTCCCGTTCCAAGCCCCAGGCCTAGCGAAGTTCAAGAGTTCCAGAATCGTCTTGTCAGAACTATGGTCCCAAGTCGTCTGTTTGCTGTGAGTGTGTTGCGTCTACTTCTACCCCAAGTGGAACCGCCCCCCTTAGGTGGCTGGCTTCAGTTACTTGGGAAGTCCCATGCATCGTGATAGCCACCCCCCTATGTACTCTAAGCCAACCCCCGTGAGAAGGCTCCTAAGCTGTATGTAAAGTGTGAATTTGGAACACCAGTGATTAACCCCCCCTGTTGTGTACACATTTGGAATGGGTTCCGGTTTGGGGTTTCCTCTTGTGGCCAGTGCTGGTAGTAGAGTTGGTCTGCTTAACAGAAGCCAGACAGCTGATGATGATTGGAAATCAGGCTGCTCAGACTAGGCCGTGTGGTCTCAGCTTTTTTCATATAAGGTGTGTTGTTTTTTTTAGGGTATTGCGTGGCTGCAGACAGTGCTCTTTTCTGTCCTTTCCTATGTAGATAGTTTGGGCCTCATCTTTGCTGAATCTGTTTTCTACCTGTGTACTGTGTTACATCTTGTCTCTCCGGCTTTACATGTTTGGGGGCTATCTATATCTTTGAGGAACTGCTCCAAGTCAGATTAGCTTTCCTTGTTTTTCTCTCTTTAGGAATAATTAGCCCTCTGGCTGTGTCAAGGCAACTAGGTCATCGTAGGCATGTCCCACGACTACTTCTAGTTGTGTTGTCAGTTACAGGTCTGCAGTCAGCTGATTTTCCAACCACTCTGGTGATTCTCTGGGTTTCCTAGTTTTTGCCCCTTTTTGATCCTCCTCAGTCACTGAATCATAACACCCCCCTTACCTGAGACGGATACCGCAGCTTAACTGAGGTGCAGTAACCTGTGGCAACCAGAGCCTCAGGGGCGCCAAATTCCCCCACGGCAAATGGCAGCACTTCAGGGCTGCAACAAAATACAATTAACACTGCAATTTTTATATGCATGTGAGAGGTTAACAAGATAACATCCTTCGCTTTATGGGAGGCAGCAATCATTTCAACACGTTTCAAACATTTTCAACAATATCGGTCACAGGTCATCAAAACATTTCACAGCAAGCAAATATCAGCAATTAGGAAACATTCTGTATATGTAAAACATTAACAATTATTCTTTCTTGGCTGTTGGGAGTTCCAGAGGGCCGGTCCCGACCCCATGGTTTGGCACAATCACTGGACATCCTCTGGCATAATGTCCTGGCGGCAGGTGGGTTGCCCATCAGCATCATAAAGGTCAGTCACTGGGGGCGGCGGATTCTTCCCATGTCACCGCCAGGGGAGATCATCAGCACTGGAAGCCAGTTCAATTGTCACCGGTTGCTGGGTCCCCATCTTGGTCAGCATTACCTTAATAAGAGTAGTCATGCCCTTGCTTAGTTCCAGGATCTGAAGCCGCAACTCATTGATGGAATCTTTGCCCAAGGTTTGCTCTTTGGCCTCTACCACACCTGGGGTTGCTGGTATCATCCCGGGTTGATGAAATACAGCATTGTCATGAGCCGGTTCACGAAGCACCCGGATAGCCCGAGCCTTAAACTCTGCAAAGCTGAGATCAGAATGTTGCATGGCAATTAAGGCTCCTAAGCTGTATGTAAAGTGTGAATGTGTTACACAGGTGATTAACCTTCTCTTACCTGAGATTGATACTGCACCTTAACTGAGATGCAATACCCTGTGGCAACCAGAACCTCAGGGGCGCCACATGTGTGCTTACCTTTTTTCAGTTGTGTGATACACAAATATACATGCGTTTGAATATTAGCAGCTGCTGCAGATACACGTGTGTACACGTCAGTATAGAGATGTTTGCAGGAAAGAACTAGACACATTTCATCAGCAGTGTCACTGAGACCTTCAAGGAAATCCAGGACACACCAGTACAAATAATTATGGTTTATTTCATCGCATTTCAAAGCTATCCAACTTCTTCCTCAGTATAAGAACCACCCTTATTCTGAGGAAGAAGCTGGATAGCTTTCAAATATGTTGAAATAAACCACAATTATTTGCACTGGTGTGTCATGGATCTCCTTGAAGTTCTCAGTGGCACTGCAGATGAAATACGTTTAATCCTTTGCTATAAACATATTTAACTATGTGCAACCTCAAGTTCTAGAAAGTTGGGACACTGTGTAAAATATAAAGAAAACAAGAATGCAATAATTTGTAAATCTCTTACAATCATATTTTATTATAAAAATTACCTCATTAAGTAAATGATGGCAGCAACACATCTCAAAAAAGTTGGAACATAGTTAGCAAAAGGCTGGAAGAGCAGATGTACACATGAAAAACAGATAGCGGGTCAGGTTTCCTCTTGGCTGTGTATAAAAAGATCATAAAAGAGGCACAGTCTCACAGGAGTAAAGATAGTCAGAGGTTTAACAATCTTTAGAAAAATGTTACTCAATCTAAAATTGCAACTATTTTGAATATCCCACCACCATTCAGAGATTTAGGAGAAATTCATATGCCCAAGTGACAAGGATGACCTTTAATATTGTATGCTTGTGATTTACAAACCATCAAACTCCACTGCATTAAAAACAGTCATGACTAGGTCATGCAAATCACTACATGGACTCAGAAATACTTTTAGCAATCATTGTCTGTGAGCATTGTTCTCTGTTGCAATCCACAAATGCAAGTTAAAACTCTATCATGCAAAAAATAAACCATATAGCACCACAATCCAGACAAGCTGTTGTATTCTCTAGGCCAAAGCATATTTTAAATAGACTGGAACCTAGGAAAAAGTAAAAAACTGTTCTGAGGTCAGATGAATAAAAATGTGAAATACATTATGGAACTATGGAAATAGTGTCATGTGGACTGAAGAGGAGAGGACCATCCAGCTTGTTATCAGCACTTAGTTCAAAAATCCTGCATCTCTGATGGTCATTAGTAATCTATGAAATTGTTAGCTTAAAGATCATGAAACGCACTATCAATGCTGAGCATTATATAGAGGTCTAAGAACAACATATGCTTCCATCCAGACAACATCTATTTCAGGGAATAGAAAAAAACTGTGGAAAGAGAAGCGCAATAGGGTCTTACCCCGGTAGAATAGGGGGGTATAAAGAGGGGTGGTGGTACTCACCTATAGGGGTTGTGACAGTCACAACGCCTATAATCGTATGTATGTAACTCCACAGTCACGGCAGCGGTCCCCGGGTTTGGCAGATAAAGGAGAGTAATGGAATCGGGTATCCAAGCTGCGCCAATGACTAGCCGATCATGAGATTAGGAGATTAATGTTGCTTTAATTATGCATCGGTCAACGCGTTTCGGAAGACACAGCTTCCTTCCTCAGGACAAGATAGCAAAAGGACAACAAATCTCTTGGGATTTGTTGTCCTTTTGCCATCTTGTCCTGAGGAAGGAAGCTGTGTCTTCCGAAACGCGTTGACCGATGCATAATTAAAGCAACATTAATCTCCTAATCTCATGATCGGCTAGTCATTGGCGCAGCTTGGATACCCGATTCCATTACTCTCCTTTATCTACTTCAGGGAAGGCATTTCATATTTCAGCAAGACAATGCTAAACCACATCCTACATTTATCACAATAGTATGGCTTCACAAAAGGTCAGGTGTCGAACTGATGCCTTCAGTCCAGACTTTTCACCAATAAAAAAAATTTGCCTCATTATTATGTGATGGAAATCCGGCAAAGAAGACCAAGGACTATTGAACATCTAGAATTCTGCATCAGACAATAACGGGACTTTTTTCCTCCTCCAAACTCCAGGTGTTGGTCTCCTCATTTCCCTGACATTTATAGACTGTTATAAAAAGAAGATGGGATACCACACAATGGTAGATATGGCCCTGTCCCATCTTTCTTGAGATGATGTTGATTCCCTCACCTGCCCAGTCATCCTGTGGTGGCTGTCCCATCCCCAGTCCATGCTGCTGCCTCATAGAGCCTGTGCACACCTCACAGGCTTCCTAGTTTTGCAGGACGGGTGTGCGTGTGGCTATGTCCCTTTTCTTAAAGGGACAATGTACCTTACCCCGGAAGTGCCTCTCAGGTCAGCTGAGAGGTTGTAGGTACTTAAGGCACCTTTCCCCTGTGGGAGGGGTCTGGGCAATGAGTTAGTAACATTGCTAGTTCTCAGGTCCTGTGTGCTGCTGCTAGTACTGTATTACATGCTGCTGCTGATATGTGCCTCTGTTTCAGTGCACTCCTTATCCGCTACTGCTGCTACTACCATCTATGCTGGCTGTCTGCCTGATACCAGCTGTTGCAAGTATCCATGCTGGCCGCTGCTGCCATAGCCATCCATCCTGTATGGATCCACGATTCCGCCTGCAGCTGCTGCTGCTACCACCAGAGACTTACGTGGCACCAGCTGCCGGGGTGCCGCAAATCCCCTAAGGCTGCCCTCTATCGGCTGCTTACCAGCGTATGTACCTGCTGACAACTCCGGTCACAGTAGTGAAGACTTGGCTGCCGGTCCAGTTTGCTCCCCCAGGCAAGTGAACGGTACCTTCGGCCCAGTGGACCCACTAATACAGTGCTCGCCTCGCAAGCATAACAGTGTTGCGTTGCATACATGAATTTCTATACGAGTTGCTTTTTACAAATGAAATGGAAAAATGTTTCACTTTCACCTTCTGATCCACACCTATGTTCTGTTGTGAATAAAAGATGGCTATAAGAGATTTGCAGATCATTGCATACTTGTTTTCTGTATATTTTACCATGCCAACATTTTTGGAATTGGAGGTTGTACATCTGATTGCTTCTTTTACAGATGTGTAAATCTCTATATTTTGCATTGTGCCTCTCCTTGTTTTTCCACAAGCTAAATATATGTATAAAGTAGACAAATATAGAAAATGCTTGTATAATGGTCTTTCACACCATATTGAATAATTATACTTTCTGGAAAAAATCAACTCACATGCATGCCATATATTTGCTCACAGGATATTAACAAAGAAAGGAGGTATTAAAAAATGGAGAGAGAAAAAGACAATGGATGCCAAATGTCTGGACTCCACATCATTAGGTACCATTATAGAAAGATATTGGTTGTCTATATTTTTTTTACATCAATGAACAGATCTATACTATTCAATTCCCTTAAGAATATCCATGATATTTCTCAAAAATGTACGTCATAAGGACACACTTTGCAAATGATTATAGTAGATAGTTCATGATTTGATTTTTGCAACCTGTTTTAGGAAAAAAAAATGCTGGAAAAAAGAAAAAGATATGTGGGATAGGTTTAAAAGTAATTCCAGAAATGTTCCTAACCATTAAAGGAAATGTTAACACATCATAATAGCAATAAAGTGTATGGCCTGATCCGAAATATCTCTTTAGAAAACCAATATAAATCTGTTAATATTGCTTATACAATCGGCATAAAATAAACCGCTGAGTACGGAGACGTTGGCATTGTTATACTGTTATTATGCGTATGCATGTAACACATATGAGCATTAAATAAAACAAAATGATTGTATTATAGTTCATTCCATACATATGCAATGGATTATGCGATCCATCAAATGGGGGAAACTGGTTTCATGTAATAAAGCGAGTCAACATCTATTGAGCATTGTATCTATGTGCCGAGTTTTCCTCCTTCATTGATTCAGATCTGATTTAATGCAAAACAAGTCATAGCATTATCATATTCAGCTCGCATTTATACATTACTAGATCATATTCTACAGAAGTGGCTCCAAAGCTACAATGAAACTAGATTATATAGTGATTCATGACGGATATCTCCATTTTTTTTCTACTTAATATACCAGAAGGAAGGGATATAGCGCAAAAATAGGAATGACTATCCTTCCATCTGCATTTTCTCAATAATGTTGTAGAGATGTTTGCTAATGTATCATTCATTAACCATCAAGCGCTATCAAAAACATCATCTATTTGGCAAAGTGGACATTATTGTGACATTAAATCATTCCACAATATACCTGAACTGCTCCGCATGATGGCCCTGGCTTGGCTGCACTGAGATGCCTTGGGGGGAATCTCTTCAGCAGTAATGAGATACGAGGTCTGTCTGTGATGAATATGATATTACTCGTGTCAGTGGCCGCGGACCGCACTTACAATGCTAACTCCTAGAGTTATCCTATTTTTTTTCGCATTTCAAAGGAACTCAGGCAAAGCATTATTAACCCAGCAAATGAAGCCCTAAAGATCACACAGTGTGTCCATTAGTAGACAAAAATGTGACTAATCCAATTTCTCCAAGTATGAGCGATTCTAATGTTTTCTTCTTCGGAAACATCTGGAGCTCTCCGTCCTTTCTCCTTCCACATCTTTCAGACAGCAATAATTGCAGTATTTTTCCTACGCGCCTTTATTCCTCTCCCTTACCTCCCGACCTCCTGAGAGGTGATTAAAATAATGTCCCTGACTGGCAGGAGCTATGGGCCTGGATACTACACAAGCTTTAATCATCTAATATTTATAAGGAAACCTGCTCCTGATAATGTGGGTCAGGATGCTAATGTATAAAATATACAGAAGATATGTTAAAAGCTCGCAGGCTTAGACCTGGCACCGTAATGATCGCTGTCACCACAGCCGTGCTACAATAAGCATACGGATGGCTTTAATTGTGTGATTGCTGGGTGGTCAGGTGTTCGCTTATGAAAATAATATTTCACATGCAAATTGTATTCAGCAGAAGGGAATGCGTTTCCGATGGTGTGAAAAATGCTAAATGTTTACTAAGCATTCAGAATATTATATCCAATGCGTTATCATGGGATATGAGATATGTAGGGTTAGAGCTCTCACTAGCGGGAATTCATCAACTCAAAGACATGAATGGTGGAAGAAATCAACAAAAACTGGATCAACACAATCAAAAAATACAAATACTTTACAAGATGAAGAACATTTTACATTAGATCACATTACACTTGGAAACTATTTTTTATTTTTAGCTATAATCGGAAACATGTTTTACAGATAAACTTTGCTTTGCCAGAACAGGATATTTTTGGCTAATTACTATTGCCCACAGCAAGTTGGGCTGCAGTGTGTACATCGCCCTGGCCAAAAACTGATGCTCTAGCAGGATACAGCTAAACCCCCACTAAGTGGAGGCATCACAGGTGCAGGAGAAGCAGATCACACACACACCTTCATGGAATGGAGGGGAGGTGACTGCTAGATGATAAAACTGCACACAAGTGGCTTGCATAGAGCGCTGTTCACATGCAGATGACACAGTCACAAACCCGCAGCCTATTAGGTAACGCCCTTCTATTAGATCAGGCGGGCTGCCAAGCCGTACTCCACTGTATATCATGCACGGACAGACACTCTACAATGCAAGGCCCAACAGAAAGGGGCCTGGCTGTATCCTGTACAAACAAAAAAATATGAGGTTTTTGTTGGTATTTATGGCCATAAAACGTAAGCCTACACCCTCGTCAAGGGACCTCATGTCTGTAGGTCCCTACACTAAATATAAAAAAGCAACAATAAGAGGATAATGTCCTCCAAAAATCAAGTATTACTCACAGCAAGTTGGGCTGCAGTGTGTACATCGCCCTGGCCAAAAACTGATGCTCTAGCAGGATACAGCTAAACCCCCACTAAGTGGAGGCATCACAGGTGCAGGAGAAGCAGATCACACACACACCTTCATGGAATGGAGGGGAGGTGACTGCTAGATGATAAAACTGCACACAAGTGGCTTGCATAGAGCGCTGTTCACATGCAGATGACACAGTCACAAACCCGCAGCCTATTAGGTAACGCCCTTCTATTAGATCAGGCGGGCTGCCAAGCCGTACTCCACTGTATATCATGCACGGACAGACACTCTACAATGCAAGGCCCAACAGAAAGGGGCCTGGCTGTATCCTGTACAAACAAAAAAATATGAGGTTTTTGTTGGTATTTATGGCCATAAAACGTAAGCCTACACCCTCGTCAAGGGACCTCATGTCTGTAGGTCCCTACACTAAATATAAAAAAAGCAACAATAAGAGGATAATGTCCTCCAAAAATCAAGTATTACTCACAGCAAGTTGGGCTGCAGTGTGTACATCGCCCTGGCCAAAAACTGATGCTCTAGCAGGATACAGCTAAACCCCCACTAAGTGGAGGCATCACAGGTGCAGGAGAAGCATATCACACACACACCTTCATGGAATGGAGGGGAGGTGACTGCTAGATGATAAAACTGCACACAAGTGGCTTGCATAGAGCGCTGTTCACATGCAGATGACACAGTCACAAACCCGCAGCCTATTAGGTAACGCCCTTCTATTAGATCAGGCGGGCTGCCAAGCCGTACTCCACTGTATATCATGCACGGACAGACACTCTACAATGCAAGGCCCAACAGAAAGGGGCCTGGCTGTATCCTGTACAAACAAAAAAATATGAGGTTTTTGTTGGTATTTATGGCCATAAAACGTAAGCCTACACCCTCGTCAAGGGACCTCATGTCTGTAGGTCCCTACACTAAATATAAAAAAAGCAACAATAAGAGGATAATGTCCTCCAAAAATCAAGTATTACTCACAGCAAGTTGGGCTGCAGTGTGTACATCGCCCTGGCCAAAAACTGATGCTCTAGCAGGATACAGCTAAACCCCCACTAAGTGGAGGCATCACAGGTGCAGGAGAAGCAGATCACACACACACCTTCATGGAATGGAGGGGAGGTGACTGCTAGATGATAAAACTGCACACAAGTGGCTTGCATAGAGCGCTGTTCACATGCAGATGACACAGTCACAAACCCGCAGCCTATTAGGTAACGCCCTTCTATTAGATCAGGCGGGCTGCCAAGCCGTACTCCACTGTATATCATGCACGGACAGACACTCTACAATGCAAGGCCCAACAGAAAGGGGCCTGGCTGTATCCTGTACAAACAAAAAAATATGAGGTTTTTGTTGGTATTTATGGCCATAAAACGTAAGCCTACACCCTCGTCAAGGGACCTCATGTCTGTAGGTCCCTACACTAAATATAAAAAAGCAACAATAAGAGGATAATGTCCTCCAAAAATCAAGTATTACTCACAGCAAGTTGGGCTGCAGTGTGTACATCGCCCTGGCCAAAAACTGATGCTCTAGAAGGATACAGCTAAACCCCCACTAAGTGGAGGCATCACAGGTGCAGGAGAAGCAGATCACACACACACCTTCATGGAATGGAGGGGAGGTGACTGCTAGATGATAAAACTGCACACAAGTGGCTTGCATAGAGCGCTGTTCACATGCAGATGACACAGTCACAAACCCGCAGCCTATTAGGTAACGCCCTTCTATTAGATCAGGCGGGCTGCCAAGCCGTACTCCACTGTATATCATGCACGGACAGACACTCTACAATGCAAGGCCCAACAGAAAGGGGCCTGGCTGTATCCTGTACAAACAAAAAAATATGAGGTTTTTGTTGGTATTTATGGCCATAAAACGTAAGCCTACACCCTCGTCAAGGGACCTCATGTCTGTAGGTCCCTACACTAAATATAAAAAAAGCAACAATAAGAGGATAATGTCCTCCAAAAATCAAGTATTACTCACAGCAAGTTGGGCTGCAGTGTGTACATCGCCCTGGCCAAAAACTGATGCTCTAGCAGGATACAGCTAAACCCCCACTAAGTGGAGGCATCACAGGTGCAGGAGAAGCAGATCACACACACACCTTCATGGAATGGAGGGGAGGTGACTGCTAGATGATAAAACTGCACACAAGTGGCTTGCATAGAGCGCTGTTCACATGCAGATGACACAGTCACAAACCCGCAGCCTATTAGGTAACGCCCTTCTATTAGATCAGGCGGGCTGCCAAGCCGTACTCCACTGTATATCATGCACGGACAGACACTCTACAATGCAAGGCCCAACAGAAAGGGGCCTGGCTGTATCCTGTACAAACAAAAAAATATGAGGTTTTTGTTGGTATTTATGGCCATAAAACGTAAGCCTACACCCTCGTCAAGGGACCTCATGTCTGTAGGTCCCTACACTAAATATAAAAAAGCAACAATAAGAGGATAATGTCCTCCAAAAATCAAGTATTACTCACAGCAAGTTGGGCTGCAGTGTGTACATCGCCCTGGCCAAAAACTGATGCTCTAGCAGGATACAGCTAAACCCCCACTAAGTGGAGGCATCACAGGTGCAGGAGAAGCAGATCACACACACACCTTCATGGAATGGAGGGGAGGTGACTGCTAGATGATAAAACTGCACACAAGTGGCTTGCATAGAGCGCTGTTCACATGCAGATGACACAGTCACAAACCCGCAGCCTATTAGGTAACGCCCTTCTATTAGATCAGGCGGGCTGCCAAGCCGTACTCCACTGTATATCATGCACGGACAGACACTCTACAATGCAAGGCCCAACAGAAAGGGGCCTGGCTGTATCCTGTACAAACAAAAAAATATGAGGTTTTTGTTGGTATTTATGGCCATAAAACGTAAGCCTACACCCTCGTCAAGGGACCTCATGTCTGTAGGTCCCTACACTAAATATAAAAAAAGCAACAATAAGAGGATAATGTCCTCCAAAAATCAAGTATTACTCACAGCAAGTTGGGCTGCAGTGTGTACATCGCCCTGGCCAAAAACTGATGCTCTAGCAGGATACAGCTAAACCCCCACTAAGTGGAGGCATCACAGGTGCAGGAGAAGCAGATCACACACACACCTTCATGGAATGGAGGGGAGGTGACTGCTAGATGATAAAACTGCACACAAGTGGCTTGCATAGAGCGCTGTTCACATGCAGATGACACAGTCACAAACCCGCAGCCTATTAGGTAACGCCCTTCTATTAGATCAGGCGGGCTGCCAAGCCGTACTCCACTGTATATCATGCACGGACAGACACTCTACAATGCAAGGCCCAACAGAAAGGGGCCTGGCTGTATCCTGTACAAACAAAAAAATATGAGGTTTTTGTTGGTATTTATGGCCATAAAACGTAAGCCTACACCCTCGTCAAGGGACCTCATGTCTGTAGGTCCCTACACTAAATATAAAAAAGCAACAATAAGAGGATAATGTCCTCCAAAAATCAAGTATTACTCACAGCAAGTTGGGCTGCAGTGTGTACATCGCCCTGGCCAAAAACTGATGCTCTAGCAGGATACAGCTAAACCCCCACTAAGTGGAGGCATCACAGGTGCAGGAGAAGCAGATCACACACACACCTTCATGGAATGGAGGGGAGGTGACTGCTAGATGATAAAACTGCACACAAGTGGCTTGCATAGAGCGCTGTTCACATGCAGATGACACAGTCACAAACCCGCAGCCTATTAGGTAACGCCCTTCTATTAGATCAGGCGGGCTGCCAAGCCGTACTCCACTGTATATCATGCACGGACAGACACTCTACAATGCAAGGCCCAACAGAAAGGGGCCTGGCTGTATCCTGTACAAACAAAAAAATATGAGGTTTTTGTTGGTATTTATGGCCATAAAACGTAAGCCTACACCCTCGTCAAGGGACCTCATGTCTGTAGGTCCCTACACTAAATATAAAAAAAGCAACAATAAGAGGATAATGTCCTCCAAAAATCAAGTATTACTCACATATTTTTTTGTTTGTACAGGATACAGCCAGGCCCCTTTCTGTTGGGCCTTGCATTGTAGAGTGTCTGTCCGTGCATGATATACAGTGGAGTACGGCTTGGCAGCCCGCCTGATCTAATAGAAGGGCGTTACCTAATAGGCTGCGGGTTTGTGACTGTGTCATCTGCATGTGAACAGCGCTCTATGCAAGCCACTTGTGTGCAGTTTTATCATCTAGCAGTCACCTCCCCTCCATTCCATGAAGGTGTGTGTGTGATCTGCTTCTCCTGCACCTGTGATGCCTCCACTTAGTGGGGGTTTAGCTGTATCCTGCTAGAGCATCAGTTTTTGGCCAGGGCGATGTACACACTGCAGCCCAACTTGCTGTGAGTAATACTTGATTTTTTGAGGACATTATCCTCTTATTGTTGCTTTTTTTATAATTACTATTGCCGGTTAATGGCTGAGATTTTATAATTAAAATGTTAGTTATGAAACTGAATTTAAAGTTGCAGGAATAAATATAGATGCATCTCAATAAATTAGAATATCATCAAAAAGTTAATTTATTTCAGAAATTCAATACAAAAAGGGAAACACATATATTATATAGAGTCATTACACACAGAGGGATCTATTTCAAGTGTTTATTTCTGTTAATGTTGATGATTATGGCTTACAGCCAATGAAAACCAAAAAGTCATTATCTCAGAAAATTAGAATAATTACCACAAAACACCTGCAAAGGCTTCCGTATGCCTCCTAAATTCATGATGAGTGTTGTGTGCCACACCAAAAATCATCATTAAGATTGCTGGCATAAGGCCATGGCTGATCATGAAATGCATCCGCCATGCCCCAACTCTGGCCATTTGGCGCAGCTGGGAGAAACTGGCATAAAAACGCCAAAGGTTGTAAAATGTTTTGAGCAGCTCTGAATTGCGACA
The DNA here is from genome assembly GCF_048569485.1 of Anomaloglossus baeobatrachus. Taxonomy (NCBI): domain Eukaryota; kingdom Metazoa; phylum Chordata; class Amphibia; order Anura; family Aromobatidae; genus Anomaloglossus; species Anomaloglossus baeobatrachus. The sequence continues at coordinate 243,668,513 of NC_134358.1, read as the reverse complement.
TATTTTGCAATTTTTCCAAGCACCAGAATTCTAGCTAAATTGCTTTGATGAATCAGGGTCATAAACATCATACATTGGGGTTCCCCTCTATCAGCTCGAGTGGAGAGATACTAATGTAGCACCTGCTGTGTAAGCTATGTATAGAGTGCCACACATATTCACCTCTACAGATACTGATTCTTTTCTGCACTGCTTAGAATTACAATTCCCAAGATACAGCAACAATTACAGCAAGCGCACCAATATCCGGGACAACTAGGGCCCCAACCAGGGACTGTATTATTTGCATAGCTGCAGCCATTTGTAGGTTTATGTTGATTAGATATGAGTGTGCTTGCTGTGATTTAACCCCTTAACAACCGAGGACGTACAGATACATCATAAATCATCAAGGGGTAATCACCTTCGGCTGCTGCGGGCAGCCGGTGGTGATTCTTGCACATGTCTGCTGATTTGAGCAGCGACCCACCCGTGCCTGTTTACCTCTTAAATCACACTGTCAAATTGTGACAGCGCTTTTTAAATGCCTGTCGCGGTAAACATGCACTTACTCAGCTCCATTGGCGGCACTGTGATGTGATTACTGTGAGCCATTGGTTGCCATGGTAGCACAAGGTCATGACTCCTGTAGCTATAATGACTCACTTCTTGTAACAGCCTGAAGAGCAGCCACTGTTACATGAAATGAGCATTTTAGCTGATCTGAGCTGTGTGGCTCTAATCAACAGAAATTAATTAGCAATCAAAGCTGATCCTTATCCTTAAAAATAAATGTAAAAAACCTAAAAATTCAAATCACCCTCCTTTTGGGCCATTGAAAATGAAAGGGTTAAAAAAAATATGCACACATTTGTTATCGCCGTGTTCAGAAATTCCCAATCTATCAAAATATAAAATCAATAAATCTGATTGGTAAACGGCGTAGGGGCAAAACAATTCCTAATGCCAAAATTACGTTGTTTGGTCGCCGCAAATTTTGTGCAAAATGCAATCACAGTCAATCAAAATGTAGCATCTGCACAAAAATGTTACCATTAAGAAAGTCAACTTGAGACGCAAAAAAAAGGCATCACTGAGCTACAGATCCCTAAAAATGAGAACACTACAGGTCGTGGAAAATGGCACAAAAAGTGCGCCACTTTGTTTGGACAAACTTCTGAATTTTGCAAACCTATATATATTTGGTGTCTACAAACTCGTACCGACCTGAGGCATCACATTGACACATCAGTTTTACCATATAGTGAACACAGTGAATAAAATATCCCAAAAAACTATCACGCAATCACACTTGTTTTGCAATTTTTCCGCATTTGGAATTTTTTTGACATTTTTGAGTTCACTATATTGTAAAACTTATGGTTTCATTTAAAAGAACAACTCGTCCGTCAAAAAATAAGCCTTCATGTGGCAAGATTGATGGAAAAATAAAAAGTACATGGCTCACGGAAGAAGGGGAGCAAAAAAAAAAAATAATAGGAAAAACGGAAAATCGTTTAGGGTGAAGGGGTTAAAGTGGAAGTGTCACCCCTATCATTCAGGTTCTTTTCTAACTCACATCTTGGACCATTATAAAATATTGCATAACATTATTTGTTTGTTGTTCCTTGGTATTTCTCCTGCAATTTTCACCTTTTGTCCCCATGTAAATAAACCTTTTAAAGAGTTCAACCTCATCTCTTGTGAGTGTGGACAGTGGTATCTCCGAGTCGACCCCTGTCAGAAAGGGAAGACACTTCTGCAATCCCCTACAGCCCCTACCAAGATTTGGGTGGAGTCATTTCGCCATATTATTCGTCCACATACTAAATTTTGTATTTCCCTACATTGGATTCCTGGATGCTCAGTAATGATTTGCCAGTTCACCAACGATGGTGTACAGGGCTCTGCTCTCAGCCCCCACTCTGCTGCTGTGTCATGCCACTCTGTCCATGAGTAGTGACCATACACTGCCTTACTATATATCACAGAACCAGTGTGCGCCAGTTAGGCAGTCTGTTGAATTGGGACCCAACCTAGCTGACTTTAGTCCTTCTACAAGCCAGCCATGTTAAGGATTAGCAACCTTAGGATTCGCTGAGGGAAAGCCTTGAAGAAGGTTGTAGAAGGCATAATCCCTTAAGCGGGCTTTACACGCTACGATATCGTTAATGATTTATCATCGGGGTCACGTTGTTAGTGACGCACATCCGGCGTCATTAATAATATCGCAGTGTGTAACACTTATGTGCGACCTAAAACGATTGCAAAAGTGGCCAAAATCGTTTGCCGCGGAAAGGTCGTCCTAAAACAAAAAATCGTTCTCTTCGAATTAGCGATGTTGTTCCTTGTTCCTGAGGCACCACACATCGTTATGTGTGACACCGCAGGAGCAAGGAACATCTCCTTACCTGCCTCCACCGCCAATGCAGAGGAAGGAGGTGGGTGGGATGTTTATGTCCCGCTCATCTCTGCCCCTCCACTTCTATTGGACAGCTACTGTATAACGTCGCTGTGACGCCGCACGAACTGCCCACTTAGAAAGGAGGCGGATCACCGGCCAGAGTGACGTCGCAGGACAAGTAAGTCCTTGTGACGGGGTAAGCGAGGTTGTGCGCAACGGGCAGCGATTTGCCCGTGTCACACAACCGACGGGGGCGGGTACGATCGCTTGCGATCTTGCTAGTGAGATCACAGCGGGTAAAGCCTGCTTTAGACTTAACGCCCTGGTTTATCTCAAACCACCCCAGTGGGTCCACATCTCCTCTTGACATCATTCTATGCAGTGTTTTTATGATGGGACTTTTATGAGCTTAATCAGATGTCAGTGATTTTTCACAAACTATATACAGTATGAGTATTACAGAATATAGTGGAAGTGATAAAAAAAAACACAGGTTCAAGGTTCACATAGGGAAACTAGTAAAAACAAAAACATCCTACAGCTTGTCATTTATAAAACAAGCCCCCACATGGCTCCATTGACAGAAATGTTTATAGATACATGTCTCAGAATACAGCGACAAACCAAATTTTTTTCATTAATTAATCGTACTCATATGAACCTTTTTACTAGATCATTTCTTTTACACATTGAAAACCATAAAATCAAAGTCCTAGAAACAATGGAGGACTTGTGCTTATTTTTTCATAATTTCACATATGTTTCAGTACATACAGTCATATGAAGAAGTTTGGGCACCCCTATTAATGTTAACCTTCTTTCTTTATAACAATTTTGGTTTTTGCAACAGCTATTTCAGTTTCATATATCTAATAAATGATAGACTCAGTAATATTTCTGGATTGAAATGAGGTTTATTGTACTAACAGAAAATGTGCAATCTGCATTTAAACAAAATTTGATAGGTGCATAAGTATGGGCACCCTTATCAATTTCTTGATTTGAACACTCCTAACTACTTTTTATTGACTTAAGCCAGCTTTACACCTTACAATTAGGTATGCGATCTCGTATGCGATGTGACACGCCCAGGTCGCATATGCGATTGAATGAGATTGCACATAGGTCGTTCATTTGCTGTCACACGTGCGTTAGTAGTCTATGTTAAATTGATCAATTTTGTGTGCGATCCTTTAGATCATGTGTTCTGTGACGTATGCATTGGACACCCTTTTTTTTTTTTATTTATTGACTTGCCAAGCGTGTGTAATGTGTAGGGATGCGTTTTTACTATGTCATCTGCCATTCAGCTCTGCTACATGGCCGCTGACAGCAGACACAGACAGCCATGTAGCAGAGCTGAGTGGCAGATGACAGCAGACACAGAAAGAGCCGCACTGTCAGAATGAACTCGGGTGAACCTCACCCGACTTCATTGTGATGCTGCGGCTCTGTCTGTGTCGTGCCCTGATTAGCGGTCACCTGTGAAGGACTCACCGGTGACCGCTAATCCCCTGAGTAAGTGAATTGAGCAGCCCTCTCTCATTCTCACCGATCCCCGATCCCCGGCTCTGCACGGCATTCACACTGCTCCGGCGGCTTTTACTGTTTTGAAAAAGCCGGCCGCCCATTAAACAATCTCGTATTCCCTGCTTTCCCCGCCCACCGGCGCCTATGATTGGTTACAGTGAGACACGCCCCCACTCTGAGTGACAGGTGTCACACTGCACCCAATCACAGCAGCCGGTGGGCGTGTCTATACTGTGCAGTGAAATAAATAATTAAATAATTAAAAAAAATGGCGTGCGGTCCCCCCCAATTTTAAAACCAGCCAGATAAAGCCATACGGCTGAAGGCTGGTATTCTCAGGATGGGGAGCTCCACGTTATGGGGAGCCCCCCAGCCTAACAATATCAGCCAACAGCCGCCCAGAATTGCCGCATACATTATATGCGGCAGTTCTGGGACTGTACCCGGCTCTTCCCGATTTGCCCTGGTGCGTTGGCAAATCGGGGTAATAAGGAGTTATTGGCAGCCCATAGCTGCCAATAACTCCTAGATTAATCATGTCAGGCGTCTATGAGACACCCTCCATGATTAATCTGTAAATTACAGTAAATAAACACACACACTCGAAAAATCCTTTATTAGAAATAAAAAACACAAACATATACCCTGGTTCACCACTTTAATCAGCCCCAAAAAGCCCTCCTTGTCCGGCGTAATCCAGGATGCTCCAGCGTCGCTTCCAGCGCTGCTGCATGGAGGTGACCGGAGCTGCAGCAGACACCGCCGCTCCGGTCACCTCCACACAGCAAATGAAGACAGCCGGCGATCAGCTGAGCTGTCAGTGAGGTTACCCGCTGTCACTGGATCCAGCGGTGGATGCAGCGGTGGCCGCGGGTAACCTCAGTGACCGCTCAGCTGATCGCGCTACTCACCTCAGTTGCCGCCGCTCCTATCACCTCCACGCAGCAACTGAGGTGAGTAGCGCGATCAGCTGAGCGGTCACTGAGGTTACCCGCGGCCACCGCTGCATCCACCGCTGGATCCAGTGACAGCGGGTAACCTCACTGACAGCTCAGCTGATCGCCGGCTGTCTTCATTTGCTGCGTGGAAGTGACCGGAGCGGCGGTGTCTTCTGCAGCTCCGGTCACCTCCATGCAGCAGCGCTGGAAGCGACGCTGGAGGATCCTGGATTACGCCGGACAAGGAGGGCTTTTTGGGGCTGATTAAAGTGGTGAACCAGGGTATATGTTTGTGTTTTTTATTTCTAATAAAGGATTTTTCGGGTGTGTGTGTTTATTTACTGTAATTTACAGATTAATCATGGAGGGTGTCTCATAGACGCCTGACATGATTAATCTAGGACTTATTGGCAGCTATGGGCTGCCAATAACTCCTTATTACCCCGATTTGCCAACGCACCAGGGCAAATCGGGAAGAGCCGGGTACAGTCCCAGAACTGCCGCATATAATGTATGCGGCAATTCTGGGCGGCTGTTGGCTGATATTGTTAGGCTAGGGGGCTCCCCATAACGTGGAGCTCCCCATCCTGAGAATACCAGCCTTCAGCCGTATGGCTTTATCTGGCTAGTTTTAAAATTGGGGGGGACCGCACGCCATTTTTTTAAATTATTTAATTATTTATTTCACTGCACAGTATAGACACGCCCACCGGCTGCTGTGATTGGGTGCAGTGTGACACCTGTCACTCAGCGTGGGGGCGTGTCTCACTGTAACCAATCATAGGCGCCGGTGGGCGGGTAAAGCAGGGAATACGAGATTGTTTAATGGGCGGCCGGCTTTTTCAAAACAGTAAAAGCCGCCGGAGCAGTGTGAATGCCGTGCAGAGCCGGGGATCGGGGATCGGTGAGTATGAGAGAGGGGGTAAGATGGATAGACTGACATGGACAGAGAGAGAGGGACAGAGATAGTGACCGACTGACAGAGATTAGTGCATGACAGACATTGTGAGGCGCTTCAGAACGCAGCTTTTCAGCTGCGCTCTGAAGCGGACCTTTTTTAAGCTGCGGTGCAGAGCGCACACCTGCGCACATAGCCTCAGACATCAAAATCGTATGAGGGATGTCACACGTTACAATTGACTAGGTTCATACAACAAAACGTCCAATGTATGAGGAATAAACGACGTGTATGCGATCACCGTATTTTCGGTCAATCCTGATCGCACGTAGGTTTCACACGCAAATACGTCACGAACGATGCAGGATGTGCGTCACTTACAACTTGACCCCGACGACGGATTGAAAGATTTATTGAAGCGTGTAAAGCAGGCATTACTGAAGCACTAAATTGGTTTTGTAACCTCATTGAGCTTTGAACTTCATAGGCAGGTGTGTTTAATCATGAGAAAAGGTATTTAAGGTGGCCACTTGCAAGTTGTTCTCCTATTTGAATCTCATATGAAAAGTGGCATCATGGGCTCCTCAAAATAACTCTCAAATGATCTGAAAACAAAGATTATTCAACATAGTTGTTCAGGGGAAGGATACAAAAAGTTGTCTCAGAGATTTAAACTGTTAGTTTCCACTGTGAGGAACATAGTAAGGAAATGGAAGAACACAGGTACAGTTCTTGTTAAGCCCAGAAGTGGCAGGCCAAGAATAATATCAGAAAGGCAGAGAAGAAGAATGGTGAGAAAAGTCAAGGACAATCCACAGACCACCTCCAAAGACCTGCAACATCATCTTGCTGCAGATGGTGTCAATGTGCATCGGTCAACAATACAGCGCACTTTGCACAAGGAGAAGCTGTATGGGAGAGTGATGTGAAAGAAGCCGTTTCTGCAAGCACACCACAAACAGAGTCGCCTGAGGTATGCAAAAGCACATTTGGACAAGCCAGTTACATTTTGGAAAAAGGTCCTGTGGACTGATGAAACAAAGATTGAGTTGTTTGGTCATACAAAAAGGCGTTATGCATGGAGGAAAAAAAACACGCCATTCCAAGAAAAGCACTTGCTACCTACAGTAAAATTTGGTGCAGGTTCCATCATGCTTTGGGGCTGTGTGGCCAATGCCGGCACCGGGAATCTTGTTAAAATTGAGGGTCGCATGGATTCAACTCAGTATCAGCAGATTCTTGACAATAATGTGCAAGAATCAGTGACGAAGTTGAAGTTACGCTGGGGGTGGATATTTCAGCAAGACAATGATCCTAAACACCGCTCCAAATCTACTCAGGCATTCATGCAGAGGAACATTTACAATGTTCTGGAATGGCCATCCCAGTCCCCAGACCTGAATATCATTGAACATCTGTGGGATGATTTGAAGCGGGCTGTCCATGCTCGGCGACCATCAAACTTAACTGAACTGGAATTGTTTTGTAAACAGGAATGGTCAAAAATACCTTCAGCCAGGATCCAGGAACTCATTAAAAGCTACAGGAAGCAACTAGAGGCTGTGATTTTTGCAAAAGGAGGATCTACAGAATATTAATATCACTTTTATGTTGATGTGCCCATACTTATGCACCTATCAAATTTTGTTTAAATGCGGATTGCACATTTTCTGTTAGTACAATAAACCTCATTTCAATCCAGAAATATTACTCAGTCCATCAGTTATTAGATATATGAAACTGAAATAGCTGTTGCAAAAAACAAAATTGTTATAAAGAAAAAAGGTTAACATTAATAGGGGTGTCCAAACTTTTTCATATGACTGTAATAAGTTAAAATTAGTGGTGTTATTCAACGCAACAACTCATCCTGCAGATAATGCGCCCTCATACAAGATGGCTCTTGAAAGAAGCGGAGAAAAAAACAAAAGTGATAATTTTTTTTACTAGGTCAGAAAGGGATTAAGAGTGGGCTTCATTTCCAATTACATTGTATTGTGTAAACATGCAAAAAAAAAAACTTTTGGAATTATTTTTTTAAGCAATTAAGAAAAACATAAACAATGTGTGATTCATGAATCTTATTCTACAGCTTGGTATAATTTTATTGTTACCAAATTTACATTTTTTTTTACTACTTTTATATAATGAAAACACTTTTGTATGTTTGTCATAACAAACAAATGCCGGGGTGAGACAAGCATATATCATTTGATGTGAGGGCATCTGATGCGATAGGCTAATGACACTCAAATCCTGCTGTGAGTGTAAAGGCCACTTTACACACAGCGACATCGCTAGCGATATCGCTGGTGAAAGCACTCGCCCCCGTCGGTTGTGCGTCACGGGCAAATCGCTGCCCGTGGCGCACAACATCGCTAGGACCCGTCACACATACTTACCTGCCTAGCAACGTCGCTGTGGCCGGTGAACTGGCTCCTTTCTCAGGAGGCGGTTCGTTCGGCGTCACAGCGGTGTTACCAAGCGGCCGCCCAATAGAAGCAGAGCGGCGGAGATGAGTGGGCCGAACATCCTGCCCACCTCCTTCATTCCTCATTGCGGGCAGCCTCAGGTACGGTGATGTTCCTCGTTCCTGCGGTGTCACACATATCGATGTGTGCTGCTGCAGGAACGACGAACATCCTGCGTCCTGCGACAGCAACGACATTTGGGATTAGAACGACGTGTCAACGATCAACGACTAGGTGAGTAATTTTGATCGTTAACGGTCGTTCGTGCGTTTCACACGCAACGACATTGCTAACAAGGCCGGATGTGCGTCACGAATTCCGTGACCCCAACGACATCTCGTTAGCGATGTCATTGCGTGTAAAGCCCTCTTAAGTCGAGTGTCATTCTACTGTGCTCCACTTCTCTTCCATGCAAGAATCAGAGCACAGGTGAGGAGGAGAGGTTATTCTTTCCATCTTTCCCATTGCCCATCTCTGCGTACTTCACACTGCAATGACGTTATCAGTCCAATCCGATGTTTCTCATGCACCCACAGACTTGTATGGGTGCGTGTGATGCGAGAGCCAGTTGCAGCATGCTGTGATTTTTTTCTCAGTCCGATTCTGCATAAGAAAAAATTCACAGATCTGCACTTTCTCATTGAATAACATTGGTCACAGTGCAATGCTAGATTTTCTTGCATTGCACTCGTCTGATTAATTTGCTTGTATGACCCCGCCCTTCAAGTGTTAAATGGAGGGAGCTGTTTAAGATATATTTTCTTTGAATGCGTTTTCTTTTGTAATATTTTAGTTGTTTATAAGACTTTGGGTTCAGTACCATCTGTGTATAAATAATTGCTCTGATACTCATCCAGAAAAGTAGGACGCGTGTTATGCGTATGTCCTGCGTTTGCCACTCTATATGTCATGTGAGTGCTATGTGAGAGTGCAATTTTATTTCTTGCCCTCTATCCATATGCTATGTGTTTTTAACACCATGTTTTATATTCTGAAATACTGTAGGTAATTGTCAGAAATAATAAAGCAGTCAAATATAAACATAGATTATAAATTATGTCCCAAACTCCCCTTCATATTATAAACTTGCACCCTTTAGTGCCTTTCACGTGGCACTAAAGGGTGATTAGTTTTGTTCATCCTAATAAATGACTAAATTATAGGAAAAACAACACGAGGTCCCTATTTTTGATAACAGGCAACAGTAAAGCAGATAGCTGGGGGCTTCTATAATGAAGCTGGGAGAGTCCCTTGGTGTTAAGGCTCTTAATGCTAGCCAAACAGCAGCAATGTTAATATGAATCGTGTCATTACAATTGGACCTTGAAAAGGTTCACCAAAACATTAGTTTTTCATGTACACGCTCTACCATGTTTTTCTGGGATAGAACTCGTGATTATTATAGTGTTTGGGGCTGTTTACATATACATATGGATGTGTGGTCTGCACAAAAATACAAAAAAAGTCTGATTTTCATCTGAGTTGAGAACAAAACTTGGGTGCCAATCGTGTGCTGTCAGTTTGATAGGAAAAGTCTTAGAAACCTCCATTAGTTTTTTTTCCATATATGAGAACCTGATGAAACTCTAATGGTGAAAGCAAAAACTGGAATCAAACTCTGATGAAAACCTGATCCGAAACTCTGATGAAAATCAGTGTTTTTTTTTACTTATCAGATAATTCACTAACGTCTATATGAGCCCACATTTGATGATTACACAGGGGCACATACACCTCAATGTCGACCTCTGAATCAAAGAACGAAATTTCTTACTAATAATCTCAACAAGTATGAGGAATTCATACACAAACTATATTGGAAAATGACCTTTTAGTATACAATTTAAACCTTTATTTGAAATTGGCACCGCAGTTAACCCCTTCAGCCCCCGGGCACTTTCTGTTTTTGCGTTTTTGTTTTTTGCCCCTTTTCTTCCGAGAGACGTAACTTTTTTATTATTCCGTCAATCTTACCATATGAGGGCTTGTTTTTTGCGGGACAAGTTGTACTTTTAAATGAAATCATAAGTTTTACCATATAGTGTACTGGAAAACGGCAAAAAAATTCCAAGTGCGGAAAAATTGCAAAAAAAGTGGGATCGTACAATAGTTTTTGGGATATTTTATTCACCCTGTTCACTTTATGATAAAACTGATGTATCTATGTGATGCCTCAGGTCGGTGCGAGTTTGTAGACACCAAACATGTATAGGTTTACTTGTATATAAGGGGTTAAAAAAATTCACAAGTTTGTCCAATAAAAGTGGCGCACGTTTTGCGCCATTTTCCGAAACACGTAGCGTTCTTATTTTTTGGGATCTATGGCTCAGTCATGGCTTATTTTTTGCGTCTCGAGCTGACGTTTATAATGGTACCATTTTTGCGCAGAAGCTACGTTTTCATCGCCTGTTATTGCATTTTGCGTAAAACTTGCGGTGACCAAAAAACGTAATTTTGGCGTTTGGAATTTTTTTGCCACTATGCCGTTTACCAATCAGATTAATTGATTTTATATTTTGATAGATCGGGCATTTCTGAACGCGGCGATACCAAATATGTGTATATTTATTTATTTTTTAACCCTTTAATTTTCAATGGGGGGAAAGGGGGGTGATTTGAACTTTTAGGTTTTTTGTTTATTTTTTTATTTTCTAAAACTTTTTTTTTTACTTTTTTTTTTATTATACTAGTTCCCATAGGGGGCTATAGCAATCAGCAATCCGATCGCTGATCGCTATCTGCTGATCACAGCAATACAGCTGTAAACAGCAGATTCAGTCCCTTTGGTTTTCCCTCTGCTCTCGGCCGAGGGAAAACGAAAGTGAAACATCATAGCAGCAGGCGTCATCACATGACCCTGTGCTACGATGGCAACCACCGATAGTCACGTGATAACACACGTGACTTCCGGTGGGGGCGGCGGTAAGTAACAAACATGGCCGCGCGCATTTAAATCTTGCTGCCAGACTTTGGCAGCAAGACTTAAGGGGTCAATGGTCGCGGGTGGAAGCGATTCCACCCGCGGCTAGGAGGCACACATGTCAGCTGTTGAAAACAGCTGATATGTGTGCCAATCCACGCCGCCTGCCCGCGGCAGGGGGCGGGGCTTAACGGGACACGATCCTGGACGGATAGATCCGTCCAAGGTCGTGAAGGGGTTAAAGAGGTATCCTGTCATTTGTTCTCTATCCTCCAATAGGGTAAAAATAGTAAACACAGCTAAGGTCCTCCTAAGAAGGTCTGGCAATGTTTCTAACGCTGCCAATTGTCTTTGTTGATGGGCTGCAGCGGTGATGTCACATGAGTGTTGCAGCCAAATATTGTGCTCAGTGGTCACATGCCTTCTTCATCAGTATGACTGCAGAGTACATTAATTGGAAAATGTTGTAATGACATTTTCAAAATTAGAAGTGTTAATAGTTTATCAATTGACAAAATCTAAACTGAAGGAACAAAAGAGAAATGTAAATCAAATCAATATTAGGCGTCACCTCCTTTGACTTAACAGCACCATCAATTCTCCAGGGTACATTTGTACAAAGTCTGAGATTTTGTGGGATTATAGTCAGATGTAACTAATTAGACCAAACAGATGATCATAATTCTCAAATGCAGGTTCAACACCGCCATTAACTTAAAGTGATACAGCCGTGTAGGAGGCTTATAATTGGGTGAGAAAGAGTTTAACTCTTCTACAAAAGTGAGGTTGTAGAAGACCATTTCATAACACAGGTAATATACCATGGCAAGACTCAGCACAGCATCCAAGGCACAAGGTATTAACACTGCACCAGCAATATCTCCGCCATGCAAAGTTTGCAGACAAGAATGGGGTTTCAAGATGTGCTGTTACTGGGCTTCTGACAAAGCACCAAGAAATGGGAGACATTGAGGTCCATAGGCACAGTGATCAGCCAAGGAAGAAGCATAGTGCAGATAAAAGACACTGCTTACTATTCTTAGAAAGCAGAAAATGTCCATCCGTTGTCATATCCGTGTCTGAACATGCTGCTGCAACCACTACCCTGGTCGCTAGGGGGCGCTGCTCTAACATTTTGGATACTGCTGGATAGTTTCCCCTTTGTTATTCTCTTGTTGTTTGCTGAAATGGCTGGTAGGTAATTGGCTCTCTGCTGGGAGCCATGGGCAGGGCTCCCTTCTATATAAGACCCGGCACACTGACAGTGACTTCCAGTTAGATAGTGTGTGTGGCTAGCACTTGGTTCTCTCTTGGTTGAAGTTTTGTTATATCTTTTGCTTTCCCTTGTACTGACTCTGACTACCCACTTGTCTTCTGATGTTGTTTTTGACGTTATTTCTCAGCTTTGACCCTGCTTGGCGACCATTCGGGCCTCTGCTTCATACTCCCCGATAACAGCCTTTCTGTGGTGGCTATCCACTGCACCCTGTTGTAAGACCAGATCCCTGTATAGGCGTTAAAGTGTGTCAGGGTTTCTCTGGCATCTGCCAGATGGGAGTGGCTTGTCACAAATTTGTCCAAGATAGCCTGTGGGCTCAGACAGAAGTGACATAAGTGCTGTCAGCTCAGAAATGGCAGCAACTAGTAGGACCCAGCAACACTCATCTATTGTCAAGAGAAGTCTTGCTAGAAGTGATCTTCATGGAAAAATGGCATCTAAAAAGCTATAGTTACATAGTTACATAGTTACTAAGGTTGAAAAAAGACCTAGGTCCATCTAGTTCAACCTTCCTTCACCAATTCTACAAAGTCATTTATAACCAACAATGTTGTGTGTACTGAGGAAATCATCCAGCCCTTTTTTGAAAGCTGTTATAGTATCTGCCATTATTACCTCTTGTGGTAGGGCATTCCACAGTCTGACTGCTCTAACTGTAAAGAACCCTTTCCTATTTAGGTGTCGGAATCGCTTTTCTTCCACTCACAGTGAGTGCCCCCTGGTCCTTAGTATTGTCTTCGGAAGAAATAAGTCATGTGCCAGTCCTTTATATTGACCACACATGTATTTATACATATAAATGAGATCTCCTCTGAGACTTCTTTTTTCTAAGCTAAATGTGGCGCCCCTGACCTGGTCAGGCACCACTGAGTACTGCACCCATGCTGGGGACAGTACAAACAGGTAATCCAGAAGGCTGACCGAGGTGTGACTACACAGGCGCATAGTGATCAGGTCTCACACATGTACCTTTGAGAGGACCCCTGGGGATCCCAGGAGGGGGGCAAAGCCTTCACCTCCACTTGAGGAGTGGAGGGGGCGAAGCCTCCATCTCCACTCAAGGGGTGTGGTAGAGAGCCTGGTTGCTAGGTGGCGTAGGCAGGCACAAAGGGAAAAGAGGAAGGAGGAGGAGAAGGAGTCTGAAGCAGAGTGTGGAGGAGTGAGGAGCATGGAAGTGGAGCTCAGACAGGAGCAGCAGTGCAGGTCCCACGAGTGAGCCGGTTTAGTGTGCAGCTCAGGAAGAGCAGAAGCAGACCCTGGAGCTGTTGCAGTCTAACAGCGTCCGCGCAGTGACTACCGACGGGGGAGAACGGTCACCTGGTAGTGCTGCCCGAACACCACACACAGCTGGAGAGAGAGCAGTGTAGTGGAAAGTACGGAGACTGTCAGGGAGTACCAGGCCCAAACGGGCGGCAGATCCCGGAGCGGGGATAGATCCACCTTTCCTTGCTAAACCTGCCGGTGTGGGGCCCTCAAAGCCCACGCCACAACACCACAAAAGCCGCAGCCACGTAGCCACAGTTAGGGCCCATAGTTCACAGGAGGCAAGCAGCTGGAGTGATCTGGTCCAGGCGACAAGCAAACGGCAAACAAACGAGGGGAGCAGTTACTTCCCTGGGTGACCCCCATAGGGACTAAAAGTCGGGGTTACCACAAACCACAGAAGGGCTAAGGAAGGCGAGTCGGTAGCCACCCTCATCAGTCAGCCTGAAGGACACCTGGTTCCAGCCTGGTTCATCCCAGCTACGCCCGGGTTACTCACCCTGCCATCAACTGTGAGTAAAACCCCTGAAAGACATTCTGCTTGTGTGGAGTTATTCTGCGCCTTGTGGTTCTACACATCTACACAGGGCCCTGGGGCTTGCCTCACTCTCAGGAGGCTATTACAACTGACTGCACCCACCATCAGCCCCAGGCATCCCTTAATCTGCAGTGGCGGTCCCCACTGACCGCAATTCTGAGAGTGGCGTCACGACAATCCTAGAAGAAGGTTCCCTACCTGTGACAAGATCCAGCCGAGTGGAGTCCCTGAAGGTAATGCACCAACACAATACTTGCGGGGCTTCACATCTGGCGTCACGAACAGGATAAGGACTAGACCTGTCCAGACAGGTGACCATGTGCCTGGGCGGTCCGCTTGAAAAATTGGAAGCGCCGCCATATTGCCACCATGAAAAGCGCGCTGAAAAACAACAGCAGCCCGCGCTGGGAGAAGTTACCGCCCACGAAGAGGTGTGGCTACCCAGAGATCCCCTGCAGAGTCCTGACCTCGCAAGTGAAGAGAGCGGAGGCGTTCAGAGACGTCGGGACAGAAAGGGAGACAGAAGCCTGCTGCTGGAAGAGGCAGAGCAGAAACTGAAGAGCCTGCTACTGGAGGCAGCGACGAGTCCGCTGCTGGGAAATCGTGCAGAAGAAGGCGCAGAGGAAATGGCGTCTGAACGCAGAGACCCAGAGCCAGGCTCCGCTGCCTGGTGGTATCAGGAACTTGCCCAGTTTTGCGACCAACTGGAGGCCAGGGTCATACGACAGATCAGCGAGGAACGCACGGCGCTTCTGGAGATGGCTGCCGCGGTGCAGGCCTATGAGGAAAAAGCTGCGCGACGAGTGCCAGACCGAGCGGCGACGACTCAGACCCCGATGGTGCCACCGATGGGTGAGTCCAGTGTTGCCCCTGCCAGCGCGAGTGCCCCGACCCCTGCTGCCACGCCCGCGGTCCCTGAAGAGGCGCCCGGCGCGGCCACGCTGGACCAGGCCGCAGCCGCGATGCCCTGCCCGGCCCGCCAAGCCCAGGCCGCCGCAGCGATGCCTTACCCGGCCCGCAAAGATCCGGCTGCCACCGCGACCCTCATCCATGCCGCGGGTGTGACGCTGACCCAGGCCGCCGCCTTGCTAGGCCCGGCCCGCCAAGACCCCACCGCAGCAGCGACGCTCATCCACGCCGCAGGCGAGGTGCTGAACCAGGCCGCAGCCACGCCAGGTGCGGCCCGCCAAGCTCCGATCGCTGCAGCGACGCCCAGCCCAGCCTGCACAGATCCCATCGCAGCTGCGACGCCAATTCAGGCCGCCGCAGCGATGCCCTGCTCGGCCCGCCAAGAACCGGCCACAGTAGCGATGCCCGCTAAGACTCCAGCTGCGACCCTGATTGAGACGGCGACGCTGATCCAGGCCGCCGCCATGCAGGGCGCGGCCCGCCAAGACCAGGCCGCCGCCATGTCAGGCGCGGCCCGCCAAGACCAGGCCGCCGCCATGTCAGGCGCGGCCCGCCAAGACCAGGCCGCCGCCATGTCAGGCACGACCCGCCAAGACCAGGCCGCCGCCATGCAGGGCGCGGCCCGCCAAGACAAGAAAGTACCTCTGTTTACCCCGGCCTGCAAGGCCAGAGCAGACACCGCTCCCCAGTCTAAGGAAGTCCCTGCTAGGAAGTCCCTGATAGGAGAGGACCCCGCATACTGGAAGCTGAAGGCTGACCTAGAGGCCCAGTTCCCACAGGAGATGGTGGACCGGTATCTGCTCCCTCCGCACACCCCCAGGAGGATTCCGGCAATATCCACGCCAAAAAGTCCATTGCCCTGGCCGGCTGATGAACACCCATCCCCAGCGCTGCCACAACAGGAGTGCTCAGAAGAACTAAGGGGGAGAGGAGGCCAGGAAGCTGAGGAGCTGACTCCGGAGTCATCAGCAGTGGATCCATGCCCAGAGCCAGAGATGCTGCCGTATTCCCGCTGGGATGAAGAGGAAGAATTGCCCAGAAACCTCACCTGGGAGCCTGCAAGCAGTGAAGCAGCAACCCAGCAGAATCCAGCCCGTAGGACACGGCGCCGTAGCAGAACAAAGTTTTCCCCTGCACCGCAGTCTCCAGAGCAGAAAAACGAAGTCATGGCCAGAGACTTGGAAGAGAAACGGTTCCTGAGAAGGGCCAAATCCCAGGTTAGAGGTCCACTTTGTCGTGGTGTAGTAGAAGACTTCAGCTTGAAATCAGGATATGGCTTCATAGTAGCTCCTGGTATGAAAGAAGGCATCTTCGTTAACAGAAGAGACGTTAGAGCCCATTTGCCCAGAGGACATCCAGGAAGGAACTTACAGATGGGAGATACAGTGGAATTCACAATGCATCAGGGAGAAAGAGGATGGTATGCACTTGACGTTACACCATGTCCCAGACATCCCTACAGTGAACCTGCCGTCTCAACAGAAAAAGAAACAGATACAGAAAAGGAAACAGATACAGAAGAAGAAAGAAAAGACAAGGATGGAGAAAGCAACAGGTGCCGCAGCCCTACAGGCCCAAGCCCTGGTGAGGAGGAATCTATGTAAAGTAAAGAAAGAAGTACAGAAGTTACCAGTTTGACAAGTTTTGAAAAGTTTTGCAACGTTTATAAGTTCAAGAAATGTGCCCACATGAACTAATGTGAGAAACCCATAAACCTTAAGGCTATGAACTGGCTATAGCCACAAACTCTCGCAGTGTACATAGTTACCCCAGAGGTACCACCACCAGAGCCAGCCTGTTTAGGGGCTTGGCTCGCCTGCAACCAGGGAGCACGTCCGTTTATGGGGCCTTGGCTCGCCTGCAACCAGAGAGCATGCCTGTTTATGGGGCCTGGCTCTCCACCACAAAGAGGGTACCTGGTCAGCACCAACTGTGGAGGCCGCCTCTACATCCTGCCAGAAGAGGCTGAAGGCGCGGCTCCACCAGGCCAGGTATACCCTGAAACCACCAGCCCATGAAAGCCGCCTCTACATCCTGCCAGAAGTGGCTGAAGGCGCGGCCAACGTGAGAGGGTTTTGGGTGGGTTAACGGACTTGTGGGTGGAGGGTGGTGATGTATGGTACCTGGTGGTTTTAAAAGTTTTACCATGTTTTAATGTTTTATGCATTTTAAAATGTTGTCTTGCAGCCCGAGGACGTGCTGGTGATAACTAAGGGGGAATGTGGCGCCCCTGACCTGGTCAGGCACCACTGAGTACTGCACCCATGCTGGGGACAGTACAAACAGGTAATCCAGAAGGCTGACCGAGGTGTGACTACACAGGCGCATAGTGATCAGGTCTCACACATGTACCTTTGAGAGGACCCCTGGGGATCCCAGGAGGGGGCAAAGCCTTCACCTCCACTTGAGGAGTGGAGGGGGCGAAGCCTCCATCTCCACTCAAGGGGTGTGGTAGAGAGCCTGGTTGCTAGGTGGCGTAGGCAGGCACAAAGGGAAAAGAGGAAGGAGGAGGAGAAGGAGTCTGAAGCAGAGTGTGGAGGAGTGAGGAGCATGGAAGTGGAGCTCAGACAGGAGCAGCAGTGCAGGTCCCACGAGTGAGCCGGTTTAGTGTGCAGCTCAGGAAGAGCAGAAGCAGACCCTGGAGCTGTTGCAGTCTAACAGCGTCCGCGCAGTGACTACCGACGGGGGAGAACGGTCACCTGGTAGTGCTGCCCGAACACCACACACAGCTGGAGAGAGAGCAGTGTAGTGGAAAGTACGGAGACTGTCAGGGAGTACCAGGCCCAAACGGGCGGCAGATCCCGGAGCGGGGATAGATCCACCTTTCCTTGCTAAACCTGCCGGTGTGGGGCCCTCAAAGCCCACGCCACAACACCACAAAAGCCGCAGCCACGTAGCCACAGTTAGGGCCCATAGTTCACAGGAGGCAAGCAGCTGGAGTGATCTGGTCCAGGCGACAAGCAAACGGCAAACAAACGAGGGGAGCAGTTACTTCCCTGGGTGACCCCCATAGGGACTAAAAGTCGGGGTTACCACAAACCACAGAAGGGCTAAGGAAGGCGAGTCGGTAGCCACCCTCATCAGTCAGCCTGAAGGACACCTGGTTCCAGCCTGGTTCATCCCAGCTACGCCCGGGTTACTCACCCTGCCATCAACTGTGAGTAAAACCCCTGAAAGACATTCTGCTTGTGTGGAGTTATTCTGCGCCTTGTGGTTCTACACATCTACACAGGGCCCTGGGGCTTGCCTCACTCTCAGGAGGCTATTACAACTGACTGCACCCACCATCAGCCCCAGGCATCCCTTAATCTGCAGTGGCGGTCCCCACTGACCGCAATTCTGAGAGTGGCGTCACGACAATCCTAGAAGAAGGTTCCCTACCTGTGACAAGATCCAGCCGAGTGGAGTCCCTGAAGGTAATGCACCGACACAATACTTGCGGGGCTTCACATAAACATATCTAACTTTTTCAACCTTTCATCATATGGGAGGCCTTCCATTCCTTGTAGTAGTCTAGTTACCCGCCTTTGAACTGACTCTAACTTCTGAATGTCCTTTTTAAAATGTGGAGCCCAAAACTGGATCCCATATTCCAGATGTGGCCTTACAAGTGATTTATAGAAGGGTAACAATACGTTGGGATCACGGGATCTAATCTCTCTTTTTATACACCCTAGAATCTTGTTTGCTTTTGCAGCTGCTGCTATACCATAGTGAAAAAATTTGTGACTCAACAATGCACAAAAATAAGGGAACAAGGGTGTAACAAAATGGTTGCAAGTGCTCTGGACTGATGAGTTTGATGAATTTGATTGGCTCTTAATGTATTCTGCAGAATAACAACCCCAAACAACAAAGTCATTAAAAACTATGTTCAATGTGAAGTGAACAACAAGGAATTCTGGAAAGGATAATATATGTCCCTCACCAAGCCTTGATCTCAACATCATCAATTCTGGGATTACATGATGAAGCAGAACAATTTGCGACTGTCTTAAATCCATACTAGACCAGTGGTTAGTTCTCCAAGATGTTTGGAATAGTCTCTCGGCAAGTTCCTTCAAAAACTGTGTGCACATGTACCTAGAAGCATTGATACTTTGATGTTGTTGTGAGGGTAAGGGGTGGCCACATCAAATATGGATTCAATTTAGATTGCTCTTTCTTTTATTCCCTTTGCATTTTGTTAATTGACCCAAATAAACTATTGTAGAGAAAGGGGAATAACTGAAAACAAATAAAGTCTTCTTGTTTTAATAAGTTAGATCAATTATATTTTCTTCTATTTTTATAACCTATTTGTGAAATTGACCAGAATAAAGTCTATATCTTGTTTTTTAGGGTATCTGTACATGACATCTTTTAAGCTCAGAATAAAGTAGATGCTTCGGCAATCAAAAAGAGGCAATAAAAAGAGAATAAGAAAAATTCCTTTTCTATAATGCTTTTTATTTTTTTGTTCAAAAAGAAAAAAGAAACAGAAATTCTTTTACATGTCTTACATCTGTCTGACGTTTCGGCTGTAATTGCCAGCCTTTATCAAGGATTTATATATCAGGTGGAGGAATCTGGTGGACTGCCAACACTGCTCATCAAAATCCTGCCTTTTCCACATACCTTTGCATAACAAAGTATTGCTATTCACTGGGCGTTTTCCCTACCACAAGAATACTAATGTATGTCCCATTTCACCTATAAGAGGCCACATCTTTTCATTATATGAAAACAAGGCAACACAATATATAGAAGGCAGATGTTCACCTTGCAAGCATAATTTAAGTGTTTAAACTGTGCTATCACACTTAGGATCCAGACGGATTACCCATATCATCCAAGGGGACATCATTTTCCCCTTATACATAGAGTGACTACAGACCATTATACCATCTGTTCCCTGCTTGCTCCTTTCTATGGTGACTTTTCTTTCCTCTTCCAGATTCCTCCACCTGATATATAATTCCTTGATAAAGGCTGGTATTTACATCCGAAACGTCGGACAGGATGTAAGACATGTAAAAGAATTTCTGTTTCTTTTTACTTTTTGAGCAAAAAAAATAAAAAGCATTATAGAAAATGATTTTTTTCTTCTTCTCTTTTTATTGCCTCTTTTTGATTGCCGAAGCATCTACTTTATACTGAGCTTAAAAGATGTCATGTGCACATACCCTAAAAAACAAGAAATAGACTTTATTCTGGTCAATTTCACAAATAGGTTATTAAAATAGAAGAAAATATAATTGTTCTAACTTAGCATCTACTTTATATTGACTACATTTGTTGGCTTCTGAGCACCACAATTCTGACCTTGTGAGCCAGCCATATTCTATGATTGATCTTTTAAGCTCAGGTGAATCCACCAAGTTTTTAAGGAAACACCAGTGTGACTCAACTGTCTTTTTTGGCTCCCTATAAACTCCTTCTGTTTTTGGAACCTTCCAAGCAGAAGACACCAAAATAGAAAGGTCAGGTCACTTCTTTTAATTGTTTTTAGTCTTTTCAAACCTAAAATATGATAAAAAGACTGAAAGCATAAATAAGTTTATTCAATATAGAAATGCATATATTCAATCTTATGAGCGTTTTTAGGGCGGGTCAGCTCTAAGGGGTACTTTGCATGCTGCGACATCGCTAGCCGATGCTTGCGATGCCGAGCGCGATAGTACCCGCCCTTGACGCAGCTGCGATCTCTTGTGATAGCTGCCGTAGCGAACATTATCGCTACGGCAGCTTCACACGCACTTACCTGCCCTGCAACGTCGCTCTGGCCGGCGATTCGCCTCCTTCCTAAGGGGGTGGGTCGTGCGGTGTCACAGCGACGTCACACGGCAGGTGGCCAATAGAAGCGGAGGGGGGGAGATGAGCGGGACGTAAACATCTCGCCCACCTCCTTCCTTCCGCATAGCCGGTGGAGGTAGGTAAGGAGATGTTCCTCACTCCTGCGGCTTCACACACAGCGATGTGTGCTGCCGCAGGAACGAGGAACAACATTGTATCTCCTATTGGTGCAACATTATGAAAATGTCCGACGCTACACAGATCACCGATTTACGACGCTTTTGCGATCGTTTATTGGCACCTCTAGGCTTTACACGTTGTGACGTCGTTACCGGCGCCGGATGTGCGTCACTTTCGATTTGACCCCGACGATATCGCAGTAGCGATGTCACAGCGTGCAAAGTACCCCTTACACTTGCCTGAAATAAGATAAGAAATTAAATCACTTGACCGTGGGAATTTTTTAATTCTAAATTTAATTTACTCTATTTGCTACAAAAATAGAGCTTTCTTACTTTCCTGCCTTCACACCTTGCATTTTCTGGACTAAGTGATAGCAGGACCTCAGGATCTGGAGGAATATAGACACTACACTCGGAAAGACGTTATATTCTACCTGTTAGCCGTGCATCTCACCTATTTCTTTGACTTGAGAACCTCTGATGGGAAGTATTCTTTCATCGTGAACTGCCCGCAGCTATTTTAAGCTACTCAGCAGCACTGTATATTGAAGAGAATTATTTTTTATAACGGGTGGATTTATTAGGGCAGACAGATTTTTTCCTACCCCATAATCATGAAGTACTGCTTTACATAAAACTCATAAATATAGGATTTAAGGGTGATTTAAAATGTACATTCCAGACAAACCCTTCATATGGTTTTCCAGAGGTGGGTTTATCTTCTTTTTCCATTTTGTCTTCCTTTCATGTCCTATCAATCCTTCTCCTCCTGATTTCACTCATGAATTCTTAACAGCTCAGTGATGGGAGAGACCTTGGCATGAATGCTACACTACATTATGTTTGATCTTCGCTGTGACCCTAGCTCTAGTCGTTTCAGTCGTTAATCTCTGCCAGTGTTGTTAATCTTTCCAGCTGCTTCGTGTCTTTGTGATGCCCTCCCGGAGCTGTGCAGCTGAAGGTTGTCATTGCTGGCTCATAGGTGTCCTAATCAGCATACAGCAGTGGCTGCAGATGTTTCTGAAGTCATCTCTTTAATGAGATTGTTGCTTGCTCAATGGCACAACTCTACAGTGGGGACTAGCAATTACCTTGTGATGTATATTAACATATTGCTGGTAGGGACACTGGCTGAAATGATGACTACTGACACACAGCAAATTATTCAGACTAACATTGGCATATTGTTATGATGCGTTCCATGAACGAGAAACTGTTTTCAGCCGGAGAGATAATACAGACACAACCATATGCATGTTCATTAGCCTGTGCTCCAGCTCTGATTGTAATAATGTAAGCCATGCATGCCATCACAGGGGTGTAACTAAGGATCAATGACCCAATATGATGCAACAGTTCATTCAAACATTAACTACTGATGTATGAGTGCATCCACTCTAGTATTTATACATACAGTTAGGTCCAGAAATATTTGGATAGTGACACCACAAGTTTTGTTATTTTAGCTGTTTACAAAAACATGTTCAGAAATACAATTATATATATAATATGGGCTGAAAGTGCACACTCCCAGCTGCAATATGAGAGTTTTCACATCCAAATCGGAGAAAGGGTTTAGGAATCATAGCTCTGTAATGCATAGCCTCCTCTTTTTCAAGGGACCAAAAGTAATTGGACAAGGGACTCTAAGGGCTGCAATTAACTCTGAAGGCGTCTCCCTCGTTAACCTGTAATCAATGAAGTAGTTAAAAGGTCTGGGGTTGATTACAGGTGTGTGGTTTTGCATTTGGAAGCTGTTGCTGTGACCAGACAACATGCGGTCTAAGGAACTCTCAATTGAGGTGAAGCAGAACATCCTGAGGCTGAAAAAAAAGAAAAAATCCATCAGAGAGATAGCAGACATGCTTGGAGTAGCAAAATCAACAGTCGGGTACATTCTGAGAAAAAAGGAATTGACTGGTGAGCTTGGGAACTCAAAAACGCCTGGGCGTCCACGGATGACAACAGTGGTGGATGATCGCCACATACTTTCTTTGGTGAAGACGAACCCGTTCACAACATCAACTGAAGTCCAGAACACTCTCAGTGAAGTAGGTGTATCTGTCTCTAAGTCAACAGTAAAGAGAAGACTCCATGAAAGTAAATACAAAGGGTTCACATCTAGATGCAAACCATTCATCAATTCCAAAAATAGACAGGCCAGAGTTAAATTTGCTGAAAAACACCTCATGAAGCCAGCTCAGTTCTGGAAAAGAATTCTATGGACAGATGAGACAAAGATCAACCTGTACCAGAATGATGGGAAGAAAAAAGTTTGGAGAAGAAAGGGAACGGCACATGATCCAAGGCACACCACATCCTCTGTAAAACATGGTGGAGGCAACGTGATGGCATGGGCATGCATGGCTTTCAATGGCACTGGGTCACTTGTGTTTATTGATGACATAACAGCAGACAAGAGTAGCCGGATAAATTCTGAAGTGTACCGGGATATACTTTCAGCCCAGATTCAGCCAAATGCCGCAAAGTTGATCGGACGGCGCTTCATAGTACAGATGGACAATGACCCCAAGCATACAGCCAAAGCTACCCAGGAGTTCATGAGTGCAAAAAAGTGGAACATTCTGCAATGGCCAAGTCAATCACCAGATCTTAACCCAATTGAGCATGCATTTCACTTGCTCAAATCCAGACTTAAGACGGAAAGACCCACAAACAAGCAAGACCTGAAGGCTGCGGCTGTAAAGGCCTGGCAAAGCATTAAGAAGGAGGAAACCCAGCGTTTGGTGATGTCCATGGGTTCCAGACTTAAGGCAGTGATTGCCTCCAAAGGATTCGCAACAAAATATTGAAAATAAAAATATTTTGTTTGGGTTTGGTTTATTTGTCTAATTACTTTTGACCTCCTAAAATGTGGAGTGTTTGTAAAGAAATGTGTACAATTCCTACAATTTCTATCAGATATTTTTGTTCAAACCTTGAAATTAAACATTACAATCTGCACTTGAATTCTGTTGTAGAGGTTTCATTTCAAATCCAATGTGGTGGCATGCAGAGCCCAACTCGCGAAAATTGTGTCACTGTCCAAATATTTCTGGACCTAACTGTATGCTCTTCTATGATGTCTTAAAGGGAATCTTTCAGCAGATTTTTATTATGTAATCTGAGAACAACATGATGTGGGCAGTGGCACAGAGACCCTGATTCCAGCAATGTGTCACTTATTGAACTGTGTTTTGCTATTGCAAAACAATCAGTATTTTATCAACAAGAGATTATCACTACAGGACAACTGACCTCATGCATCCTAGTCCAACCACGCCCCCATCACTGATTAGCACCTCTCTGTCATTATACATTTTATAGAGATAGCTGTGGTGTGGGCACTGGGCAGGGTTAGTCACAGCTCAACAACGGTGCTCTGCTAAAGCTGAAACAGAGAGAACTGTTAGGGCCCTTTCATACTGCGTTATTATCTACATTCACTGGTCCCGTCGGGGCCTTCATCCAAACCCCCCACCAAAAGAAATTCGGACTCATGCACTGACGGGGCCATTGACTATAATGGAGCAGACGGAGTCACCGTTTGCTCTGTCTTGCACCATTTTTGGGTGTATACGCTTTCTGCAGGCGGACACCCAGGCGTAGTAGACTACGTCTGGGTGTCCACCTCCAGAAAGCGTACACGCCGAAAATGGTGCAAGACAGAACACATGGTGACTACATCTGCTTTATCATAGTCAATGGCCCATCGGCACATGTGTGGCGCCCCTGAGCATATCAGGGTGCCACAGGGTACTGCAATCCTTACCCAGGGTGCAGGGCCTACCCCCCATGGTTCCAGGTTCCTAAGAAATCGGTGTCGCTATCATCAGCATTACAAATCCCAATCGACACCTCACATCATGACCTGTCAGACACACCAGTGGGTTGGTGTAGCTGGAAAAGGGTCACCCACCTAGGGGTCAGGCAGATTGGTGGGAGGGAGGAAGTTGGAGAGTAGAGAGTTCAGTAAGAGCCCTCAAAGAGTGAGGAGCTGTTGTGTTAGTTCGCGGCGAGGTAGATCGACGTTGGGTTGCAGACATTGGTCCGGGACCAGAGGAGTCGGGGACCGGTGGCAGTGACATTGGAAGAGGGTGCGACGGACATAGTCTAGGAGGATAGTCGGCACCAGCAAGTCTAAAAGAAACTGACCGGTACCGAGCATGATGGGGTACAGGACCCTAGGTCAGGAGCCGATTCAACGTCCTGGCAATTAACCTGCAGAGGAAGGAGACCTTCAGGGACCTTCCCACAGACCTCGGAGATTGGGGGCATCAGCACAACGCGGGGGACAGGGTTTTCCAGCCAAAAAGCAGCCCACTGAAGTCCCAAGTGCCAGCCCTAAAGAGCACAGCTAAACTACACATAGTGAGCGGGGCCCTAACAGCTTCAAGCCACAGGGCCACACACAGACAACTAAATTGTGCACGGAGGCAGGCTCCGGATTGTCAAGTGACATCGGTGGGAGCGGATACCTGGACGGGCTTCCCGCAGTGCCTGTGATACACAGAGACTTTGGTTTACCTGCAGTGTGTGTGTCTACTTTATAAACCTCATCCAGCACCACGACTACCGCAGTGAGTACCCTGATCCCTGCACCCTGCGCTCCCAAATAACCACCAAAATCCCTGAGCCCGGGGCCTTTCCTACCTGTGGAGGGACTAACATCAGGCTGCTTAACTCCATCTGCCCCGGTACTCCTTACAGCAGTGGCGGTACTCCCATTACCGCAACCTACAGGTGGCATCACAAACTTCTCCCCTGTAAATACCCCCCTTTTACGGATCAAAGTATCCGCCAACCCGGGTCCGGGCCCCTCGAGCCACCACGATCCTGGATCCGAGCAGCCCGAACAACTCCGGGGCGCTACACCTTGAATCTTACCTGGCGTCACAAACAGGATAAGGACTGGACCCATTAACCTGGGTGACGTGCGCTTTGCAAAACTGTTCCAAACTGTGCTGTGACTGTGTGTTTGGATTGCTGCCATTTTTGCCGCCATCTTGCCCGCCCTTTTGGCGCCTAAAAACAACAACAGCCCCATCATCCCCAGGAAAAGGGCGCGAAGCTGATGCCCCGCCCCGTGGGAATAACAGGATGTGAAGGCGGAGATTGGCGCAGGGACACCAGGACTCTGCACAAAAGTTCCTGGAAGAGAGAGCAGCAGGATGTCGGTGCCAAGAGACTAGTCGCCTGAGCGTTCCGCTCCTTGAACGGCTACCTGGATCGAAGAGGAGACAGAGAGGCTCTGCAGGAGGATACGGACGCAGTTCCTGTTCCTGCTGGACAACTGGAGGATCGAGATCAGGAGTGTGGCCGCGGTGGTGCGGGCCCGTGAAGTGAAAGCCCTGCGTGTGGAGAGGGTAAGCAGAAGCCCAGTTCCGGTTGATCTGGCCTACCCGGCCGCGGAACCCGGTCTACCCGCGGCCATCGTGACAGCCATGCCACCTCCTCCACCCTCGGCTGAAGCGATAGCCGAGCCGCTGCCCCCGACACTGACAGTGGAGCCTCCAGCCCCTGCGGAAAATGAGCAGGTCGCAACACCTCTGGCTCTACCACCGGCCAGACCAGACCAGGCAGCAACAACTCCAATACCATCCCCGGCCAGATCAGACCAGGCCGCCTCACTGGGCCTGTACCTCATTTCAGAGCACTCGGCCACTTCTACCCCGGCTGCGGAACATACGGTATGTTTTGTTGCTGCTGCAGGAGAGGAATCCGCCGGCATGCTGGTTCCACTGCAGTGTGGCCCCCCGGTAGCTGCCGGGGCCGCAGGAATTCGAATGCAGCCAGTTCCTCTGGAGGAGGTGGAACCTGAGGTCCACGTCCCATACTGGGAAAGACACCATCAGCAACTGCTTGCGGAGATGTCCGCCAGGGAGCAGTTTTGGTCAGAAGTTGCCGCCCACACGCATAAGAGAAAAGGAGCATTTGAAGAAAGCTTCCTTCCGGGTCAGGGGGCCATGGTACCGAGGCTTTATTGAACGGTTTGACCCCATCAAGGGGTGGGTGTTCATGTTTGAGCCGGGCCTTGCTGCTGGGGTGTTTGTCTCCAGGACGGATGTCGCCGAACACCTCCCAAATGGGCACCCCGACCGAAACCTGAAACCAGGAGATATGGTTTCATATTGCTGACATTGTGGAGAGCGGGGCTGGTATGCCCTGGAGGTTAGCAGGTATGCCATGAAGGATGGAAAAATAGTGTAATGGTAGCAGAACCCGGCTGCCTTAAGTAGTTACTGTTGTTTTATATTGCATTTGTTATTTTTTTTTTTTTAAAACCTGCATAGTTGAAAGTGTTGAAAATGCTAATTAACCGGGAAAGTCACCTGATTTTCTACCAATTATTAAAAAGTTAATTATGGACCACGGCTGCAGGATTGGCAGCAGCCAGCACGAACTTGTGCTTTGTGTAAGTAGTTGCACCTAGTGTGCCTACCACAGTCATCTTCTGAACCATCAGGACCTCAATCCTGTCACCACGGACACTGCAAGGAACTTGGGGTGGTGTGACACCATGGCTAGCGGTGGCATCAGGGGTTCAGGTGTTTTGGGTGGCGTGTTGAAGGCAAAGAGACAATGGGAATGGACTGTCGCAAGAAGGTGCTGCAGCGGAGTAGGCTGAGTCCCCAGCTACCGCTACAACCAGTAGCGTTCCCAAGTGTTCTAGTGTTGGACTCTGTGAGTTTGTGACGTTTAAGTGTATTGCCTCCCCTTTATGGGAAGAGTATTCCATATTTAATATGTTATCCTTTTTTTCAGTTCCAGTTCAATAAAAACTCTGTGTGTCCTGTAGCTCGGGGACAAGCTACGTTTAACCAAGGGAGAATGTGGCACCCCTGAGTATATCAGGGTGTCACAGGGTATTGCAATACTTACCCAGGGTGCAGGGACTACCCCTCATGGTTCCAGGTTCCTAAGAAATTGGTGTCACTATCATCAGCATTACAAATCCCAATCAACACCTCACATCATGACCTGTCAGACACACCAGTGGGTTAGTTTAACTGGAAATGTGCCACCCACCTAGGGGTCAGGCAGACTGGTGGGAGGGAGGAAGTTGGAGAGTAGAGAGTTCAGAGCCCTCAAAGAGTGAGGAGCTGGAGTGTTAGCACCCGGGGAGCTAGACCAAGGTTGGGTCACAGACGCCGGTCCAGGACCAGATGAGTCGGGGCCAGTGGCAGTGACATTAGAAGAGGGTGCAACGGACATAATCTAGGACGACTGTCGGCACCAGCGAGCCTAAAAGAAACTGACCGTTACCGAGCACAATGGCCGATTCAACGTCCTGGCAATTAACCTGCAGAGGAAGGAGACCTTCAAGGACCTTCCCACAGAGCTCAGAGATTGGGGGCATCAGCACAACGCGGGGGACAGGGTTTTCCAGCCAAAAAGCAGCCCACTGAAGTCCCAAGTGCCAGCCCTCAAGAGTACAGCTAAACTACACATAGTGAGCGGGGCCCTAATAGCTTCAAGCCACGGGGCCACAAACAGGCAACGAAATTGTGCATGGAGACAGGCTCCGGATTGTCAAGTGACACCGGTGGGAGCGGATACCTGGACGGGCTCCCCGCAGTGCCTGTGATACACAGAGACTTAACTCCATCTGTCCCGGTACTCCTTACGGCAGCAGCGGTACTCTCAGTACCGCAACCCACAGGTGGCATCATGAACTTCTCCCCTGTAAATACCCCCCTTTTACGGATCAAAGTGTCCGCCAACCCGGGTCCGGGCCCCTTGAGCCACCACGATCCCGAATCCGAGCAGCCCGACCAACACCGGGGCGGTACACATGCGTCCAAAATTTGTTTAGCTGGGGGGTTTGGACGGAAGCCCCGACAGGATGAGTGAACATAGGTAATAACTCAATGTGAAAGCAGCCTGATTCTGTCATAACTGCTGCACCCAGTAAACTAAGCGATACATCGCTGGAATCAGGGTTTCTGTCCCTACATCATGGTGCTCTCAGATTAGATACGGTAGCAAAAACCTGCTGACAAATTCCCTTTACAGGGAATAAATAACCTGTGAGCGGGTATTTGTGAAAGCAGCATATGAAGAGTCCCTGATTTCAGTGATGTCACTTAGTTAATTGCTTGCAGCAGTTTTGATAAAGTAACTTTTTATGTGCCTTAAGTCTATCAGTTTTTGAATGCTGAGCTCCCTATAACCTCGCAAAAACCACTGACTGGTGGCTCTTTTTGTATACTGTACATAATAGTGGGGACAGGGTTACAACTATGGAATACTATATGGCAGCAGGATTACTAATCCTTTAGTGATAATCTCCAGCTAATAAAACTGTAATTTTATCAAAACTACAGCAAACAGTCCAGTATTTGACAAATCACTGGAATCGGGATCTTTGTACGTTATGGTGCTCTCAGATGAGGTGTTAAAAATATGATGACAGCTTCTCATAAAACCAAAGAAGGCATTTTGTTGGTTAAAAGAAAACTCTATTGCAAACAATGACATACAGTAATTGACGAATATGCTACTTTGCCATAAAATATTAACTGGTGCCAACTCTAGTGGTATAAAATAATACCAGGAACCGTAATATGGGCTTGGTTCAATGGGCAGAAAGCAGCAAAGGCCTGTGTGCAACATCCTAATGGAGGATAACTCCTGCATCTGATGAAGAATGTTACATTTTTATTTCTGTCAAATTCATATGGAAAAAAATCTTTAAATGTCTTTTCAAATTAAATCATAGGAAGGTATAGCAAATTCCTCATACAATACATCATCTCTGTTGAAATGGGGACTCACTCATAAGGAATTACACCATAAAGAGGGCCTGGTCAAAAGTGGCCAATTTTGCTCTTATTTTATTCAAGCTGTTCTCCTAAGTATTCCAAAAAGTTTTTTACTCCACTATACTGTTCCTTTGATAGAGGTCTTTTGCTTTACTGCTAATTTTTATGGTTTTTACCAAGGGAGTGTGGGTCAAAAATGCTTTGGAGGTGCGTCTTTAATCTGCTATGAAGAGTTGCACTGGCCTACTGGAGGACCGGAGGGTTCTCCGGAGGGCCTAGGCACTGGAACCACATAGATATGACACTTATGTGTCAATGATGCATGTCTAGCGCTCCTGAGACTTGGTGCTACAGGGTATTGTACTATATATTTATATTCTTATGTATCTTATGTATCTTATAATATCCGTCCGTGCAGGCTGAGGTTAACTTGGTAAGTTTCGCTTCGGGTGGCAGAGTAAGGGGTCCCAAGAGCTCCAGAGACAAGGAGGGGACCACCACACGAGAGCACAGGAGAAGAAAGTCCACATGCTGCCTCACCAGACTTGACCTCCGTCCTGCTTGGGAACGAACGGAGTTATTGCAGTGAATATGAAAGAACTGTGAGTAAAAAGGATCTGAAACCCGCAACCCAGTGACTCTGACTCGGTTTGTCGTCGCCTTGTTATCTGGCGATTCCCAGTTCCCCATTCTCACTCCCGGGGGGGCGCAACGCCTGTGGGGCGCAATATCATCCCAGCTGCACCCCAACATTACCCCCGGCGAGGTACCATGCAGCGGCGGCCTTATCCCTGGCCGCACACTACAGGTGGCATAGTCGACATCATCCGTTCCACTCCTGGAGGAGGAAAGGTCGGAGGAAGGGTCCGCAGCAGAGAAGGCTGGGACCCCAGTCACCACTATAACCGGGTGACTACCTCTCCAGGACAATCCTTGCTAGCCTCCCTTTTACTGTGCACCACGCGGCCACAGAACTGGGTCAGGCCACGACTTCAACAAACCACTGGCCCGGCGACGGGTATACAAGCTACGGAGGTAAGTTCCTATCTTGAGCTCCATGGGGTGTCACAACTGGCGTAGTCGGCAGGATTGCATGCCCAATCCAATGGGTACTGTGTGCCTTTACTGGACTGTCGTATGCTTATTTTGTGCCCGCGGCTGTGGGCACCATGACTACAAGACTGGGAATGTAAAAATGGCGTCCATTGAGAATGGGATGGGCGCCATGCTTACCAACAGAGAGTGGACTGACCCGCCCTTCATGGGTGGGATTGCAGCTAGGCGCAAAAACTAGTGCTTGCCCCCTTTGTTGGACATTCACTAGGAGCCAGGAACCCTGCCTCCCCAGGACCAGGAGAAGATTGGGAGATAACTTGGACTGCACGGATGTGAGCCTTGGCGAGTGGTGGCTGGAGGGGGAGCCCGGCACCTCAGCCCGCATCAGGATCGGACTACCATTCTAATTCCCTAAACCTGGGTACTTGGAGGGCTCTGGAGCATCGCAAGGAGGCCTGTTCCGCAAAGTTTAATGACTTGATTTATGCCACTGTTTCTTTTTCCTTTCTTTTTTTCTCCTTCTTTTTCCTCCTGTTTCTTCCTTTACTTTATTGGTTCTCGGTAAAAGGGACGTGTTATTTGTTGAAATATGAAAATTTGGTGGTGTAGTTTTCTCTTGCAGCCCAGGAGTGCTGCGTTTCGCTCTGGCGGAATGTAGCGCCCCTGAGACTGGGTGCTACAGGGTATTGTACTGTTTATATATATATATATATATATATATATATATATATATATATATATATATATATATATATTCTTATGTATCTTATAATATCCATCCAGGCAGGCAGAGGTTAACCTGGTAAGTTTCATTTTTGCTCACACAGCCTCACACATGCATGCAGAGAGGACATTCCTGAGGTGGGGGCATGTGCAGGGGGAAGTTACAAAGGGGACAGTTACTTTCATTTTGGTCAGAATGCTGGAAGACGTGAGAGAGAGTGGATGCATGTTGTGCATCTCTAGGGGAGCAGCTCTCTCAGGGAGTGGAGCAGAGGTATCACCGAGTCCAGACTGGTTATACACCCTTTCCTTACCGGGGACCAGGGGAGTTGAAGGCTAGGGCCCTAAGCTGAGGAAGATGCCAGTTAGGAGGTTCCCGATCCATTAGTCGTCAGAGATTTGAAAATGGGGGAGGTGGCTAGCTGGGAAGGAACTGAGAGCCTGGGACTGGTAGTCGTGTGGCATGGAGGAGAATAAGATTACAGAGTCCTGCAGCTTCGGGTGGCAGAGTAAGGGGTCCCAAGAGCTCCAGAGACAAGGAGGGGACCACCACACGAGAGCACAGGAGAAGAAAGTCCACAGGCTGCCTCACCAGACTTGACCTCTGTCCTGCTTGGGAACGAACAGAGTCATTTCAGTGAATATGAAAGAACTGTGAGTAAATAGGATCTGAAACCCGCAACCCAGTGACTCTGACTCAGTTTGTCGTCGCCTTGTTATCTGGCGATTCCCAGTTCCCCGTTCTCACTCCCAGGGGGGTGCAACGCCTGTGGGGAGCAATATCATCCCAGCTGCACCCCAACATTACCCCCGGCGAGATACCATGCAGCGGCGGCCTTATCCCTGGCCGCACACTACAGGTGGCATAGTCGACATCATCTGTTCCACTCCTGGAGGAGGAAAGGTCGGAGGAAGGGTCCGCATCGGAGAAGGCTGGGACCCCAGTCACCACTGTAACGGGTGACTACCTCTCCAGGACAATCCTTGCTAGCCTCCCTTTTACTGTGCACCACGGGGCCATGGAACTGGGTCAGGTCACGACTTCGACAAACCACTGGCCCGGCGACAGGTATACGAGGTACGGAGGTAAGCTCATATCTTTTGCACCGTGGGGTGTCAAACATGCACTACTCTCCCAGGTTGTCTTACGCTAATCAAAAAGGTCCATGGAGCCTCTGTTAGGAGTCTCAACACAGAAACCAGCCAGATATCCCTCCGGGAAGGGCCCAGCCAAGGGGTGACTCTTTTTAGGAGACCACCATAACCACCATATTAAGTGGCCCTTATAGTCAAAATCCAACTTTTTGACAAGTTTAAAGATATGACAAGGGAAATACCAAGGCTAGGTATCCATCCACAGACAGCTGTTTCGGGGAATTGCCCCTCATCAGTGTGGAGTAGGATTCTGGCTGGGTTGATTGAGGAAACGTCACATTAGACCTCAAGCAGCTTGGATTGTGGCCTCTCCACTCTTCCTCCAGACTCTGGGACCTTTATTTGTAAATGAAATGCAAAATTTAACTTCATCTGAAAACAACACCTTGGATCACTGAGCAAAAGCACAGTTTTTTTTCCCTTGGCCCAGATAAGAGGTTTCTGGCGTTGTCTATTGGTCATGAGTGGCTTGACACAAAGAACGCGACAGTTGTAGCCCATATCCTGGGTACGTCTGTGTGTGGTGGTTCTTGAAGCACGGACTCCAGGAGCAGTCCACTCCTTGTTTATCTCCCCAAAATTTTTGAATGGCCTTTTCTTAACAATCCTATCAAGGCTGTGGTTATCCTGGTTGCTTGTGCACCTTTTTCTACCACACTTTATCCTTATACTCAACCTTCCATTAGGCCCCTTTGAGATGTCTGTGTTTAAACAGGTGCAAGACACACGCACCGGTATGGTCATCCGTTTGACATCTGTGTGTCATACGTGCGTCGTCCATGTGACGTCCGTGTTTACATATGTGTGACATACGTGTGACATCCATGTGACTGGTACCAGTAAAATTCAAATTGTCCCTCCAGAAAAGATGGAGACAAACTATAAAAGTGGCTTTTTAAAACAAGCCTTTTCATAAGACTTAGGGGTATTTTGCACGTGGCGACATCGCTAGCCGATGATAGCGATGCCGAGCGCGATAGTACCTGCCCTCGTCACACATGCGATATCTTGTGATAATGTTCCCTACGGCAGCTATCACTACGGCAGCTTCAAACGCACTTACCTGCCCTGCGACGTCGCTCTGGCCGGTGACCCGCCTCCTTCCTAAGGGGGCGGGTCGTGCGGTGTCATAGCGACGTCACACGGCAGGCGGCCAATAGAAGCGGAGGGGCAGAGATGAGTGGGACGTAAACATCCCGTCCACCTCCTTTCTTCCGCATAGCCGGTGGAGGCAGGTAAGGAGAAGTTCCTCGCTCCTGCGGCTTCACACACAGCGATGTGTGCTGCCGCAGGAACGAGGAACAACATCGTACCTGTCGCTGCAGCAAAATTATGAAAATGGCCGACACTACACAGATCACCGATTTACGACGCTTTTGCGATCGTTTATCGGTGCATCTAGGCTTTACACGTTGCGTCGTCGTTACTGGCGCTGGATGTGCGTCACTTTCGATTTGACCCCCAACGACATCGCAGTAGCTATGTCACAACGTGCAAAGTATCCCTTAGGATTAATGCCAGATCAGAATCCCAATTTGCAGATACAGTGTTTCAGGGTGATTGCCCCTTGTCAGTCCAAAGTATGATGTGTCTGATCTGGTTTATGAGAAGCTATGTGGGGACCACAGGGAAGACTATTCTCCTTACGGAGACCTGACAAACCAGTCTGGCTGCCAGTGAGGGGACTTATAGCTGCAATACCCCTCTGGGAATTATTCAAATTGTCCCTCCAGTGAGGAAGGAGAAAAACTCTCGTCACCTATTGGAAGCAGCAATCCTAAAAGTCAAAAATGGCTTTTTAAAACAAGCTTTTTCATAAGACTTAGGGGTACTTTACACGTTGCGACACCGCTAGCATCGGCTAGCGATGTTGAGCGCGATAGTACCCGCCCCCGTCGCACATGCGATATCTTGTCATTGCTGCTGTAGGGAACATTATCGCTACGGCAGCATCACACGCACATACCTGGTCGGCGACGTCGCGGTGACCGCCGAACAATTCCTCCTTCAAGGGGGAGGTGCGTTCGGCGTCACCGCGACATCTCCGCGACATCACTAAGCGGCTGGCCAATAGAAGTGGAGGGCCGGAGATGAGTGGGACATAACATCCCGCCCACCTTCTTCCTTCCGCATTGACGGTGGACGCAGGTAAGGAGATGTTTGTCGTTCCTGCGGCTTCACACACAGTGATGTGTGACGCCGCTGGAGCGACAAACAACATCATACCTGCAGCTGGAGCGACATTATGAAAATGAACGACGTGACACAGATCAGTGATTTTTGACTGTTTTGCGCTCGTTCATCGTCACTCCTAGGATTTACACATTGCAATGTCGCTACGGGTGCCGGATGTGCGTCACAGCAACCGTGACCCCGACGATATTTCGGTAGCGATGTCGCAACGTGTAAAGTAAACCCTTAGGATTAATGCCAGATCAGAATCCCAATTTGCACTGCAGACACAGTGTTTTAGGGAGATTGCCCCTCGTCAGTGCAAAGTATGGGGTGTCTGATCTGGCTTATACTGGTACCAGTAAAAAATGCATGATACTGAAATTAATGTTTTTTTAATGTGTAAAAGATGGCCAAAGCCTGAAAAATTCTAGATAGAAACATAGATAAAATAGATAGAAGATAGATAGAATAGATAAAATAGATAGAACATATAAGATAGAGAGAGAGATATATAGAAAGAAAATAAGAAAGAATATATAAAATAGACAGAAAGAATAACTATATAGATATAGAATTTTTATTTTTTAATTTAAAAATAAAAATAAATAATGACGTGGGGTCCACCCCAATTTTCATATCCAGCACAGGGCCAGCTGCACTTGCAGGCTGTTACCCTCAGCTGTCTGCTGTACCTTGGCAGGTTACCAAAAATAGAGGGGATCCCATGCCTATTTTTGCTGTGTTAAAAATGGATGTCCCACGTACCTGAAACACGGATGTCTGAAACCGGCCTTAATATGCTTGGATACAGCACTCTGTGAACAGCTAGCTTCTTTAGCAATAACCTTTTGTGGCTTTCCCTCCTTGTGGAGTGTGTCAATGACTGCCTTCTGGACATCTGTCAAGTCTGCAGTCTTCCCCATGATTGTGTAGCCTACTGAACCAGACTAAGGGACCATTTTAAATGTTTAGGAAGCCTTTGCAGGTGTTTTGTGTTAATTATTCTAATTTTCTGAGATAATGACTTTTGGGTTTTCATTGGCTGTAAGCCATAATCATTAACATTAACAGAAAAAAACACTTGAAATAGATCCCTCTGTTTGTAATGACTCTATATAATATATGTGTTTCAATTTTTGTATTGAATTACTGAAATAAATTAACTTTTTGATGATATTCTAATTTTTTGAAATGCACCTGTACCATGCCTGGCCCACATGCTCAACTTAGTGGTTCAGGGGTTTCTGAAAAACTACCCAGATTGGGCTCAGCTACTTGTGAAGGTATGCCACGTATGTACCCATTTCTGCAAGTCAGTTACAGCTGCCACCAATCTGGCAGTACTTCAGCAGTGTTTGCAATTGCCAGCTCACTAATTGGTGTGCTGCGTACTCACGCACTGGAACTCCACGTAATGAGCGGTGCGTTCCAGTCTAGAGTGCACCATTCATGACTGCAGTATTGTAGAGGTTTCACCTAGTACATTAATTTACCTCCCCTTTGTGTCCACCACCACCCCATACCTGGATCCCCTTCCACAAACAATAGACAACCATTTTGGATTAATTATGGCCAAATCGGCCTTTATTATAACAAACAAACAATAAATCAACATGAGAGGTGAGGAGGTTCTTGGAGCTCCAAAGCCTGGTGGAAGCCATTCATACCTGAAACCATCCAGCATTACTCCCAGCAGCTACCACAATTTTGGGGGCACCACTATTGCTGGAAAAATTACCAACATCACTGACTCCCAGGGACTCCTCCCTGAAGAGCCCTCCATCTGGCAGGCAATTAACTAGGATCTGATCCAAAATGGGATATTATATCTACCAGATGTGCCACCCCCCACCACCATTTATCCACCAGATCCCAAATGGGAGGTTACATCCACCAGATGTACTATCCCTTAACCACAATTTTGCTCCCAACTCCAAGAACCTCTGCCTCCCCCACAATGCCGAAATGACCCGTTAAACTTTACCTCAAAATGTATCTATTTATTTATTTTTTCTATCCACATACATGTAAACATATACACACATATATATATATATATATATATATATATATATATATATATATATATATATATATATACATATACATACACATATACACATACAGTAACTAATCATCTTTGTCCACCCCATTCATCAGGGAGGGAGGGCGGCACCTTCAGTAGTGGTGCCTATGTGCCGATTGCAGGCCATCCCTTGTACCTCAACCTATATACGTTCCTACAAATCTCCTGACCACACCTCCCTAAACTACCTCCCCTTAAAGTATCAAACCACAGCACAGCCCAGCTTGCTCTGCTTTTAACCTCTTGCTTGCCCTCTAAAGCTGAGTCATGGCACACTCCGCCCATGGCTCTGCTTAAAGCTCCGTTCTTCCTTTACATGATCATTTCTGGGCGTTAGCCTATATATAATGTAGGGCACTCTGCCCCTCCCTGCATGCCAAACAAACTATGCTAACATGCATTGACATGGGACAACTTGGGTGACTTCTGGTTAAATAGACACATTCCTGAGCAGGCGAACATATTGGAAAGAGAAAGTCAGCACTTTCTTCAGGGTAGATAAAATAAAATTCCTCATTATTTGTTATCCATTAAAAAACAGTATGTATAGGATTCCATAGCATCACAGGTTAAAAGATTTTCTAACATGTTTCTGGCTATAACAGGCATAATCTCTACAATGTGAACTCTGGCTTATGTTATAAACTGCACAAGCACCTTATCTTTTTATCATTAGTGGCATAGCCAGGTGTATATCCCATTCAATTTTTGCAAACCTAACATTGTGCCACTATCAGACGGTGTTCAGCGCTAAACTCACCAGGTGACTTCTCGCCCTGTTCACACTGCAGAGTCTCACAAACCACCTGGTGCGTTTGTGCAACTCAGTCAGAATCGGGCCTCAACCGGCTGTGTACTTACTAGTGATCAGTCTAGGAGGACTTAATTTCTGTTGGCCTCTGGATTGCTGCTAGGGTTACAGGTTACTGGAGAGCTATCACTGTCGCCTCCACCCTTTAAAAGATGGTGTTGCCTATTCCGCCATACCGATTATAGCTTCATTTGCAAATACTGGTCCTTGTGCTGTGGGGATCTAGCTCTGGTGATCTCATGTGCGTTATTTGGTGTGTTGTGGAAATATCCTTATTGTTTGTTATTTCCTCTCTGGTTCTTTATTTCCTTCTCAGCACATATTGTCGTACCTCTGTGTGTGTGTGCAGTGAGTTTGGTTTTTACCCTGTGTGGGTGGGATAAACTACTTCTGTCCCGGCTGACCCTCCCCGGGGGATGAGGGGGTATACACCAGGGTTCTTAAGGAGCTAGTGTCGCGCCCCAGGGCAGCCGGGCTTCTCAGATCCGGACGGTCTGTGGCTTGAGGGGTCCCGGATTCGGGGGCACCGTCGACCAGTTTTAAATGAAAAATAAAAATAATAATAATAAAAAAAAGTCCGACTACGCCACTTGCGGTTTGCGGCCAGGTATGGTATGGCCGCCGCTGTGGGTTCCCACTGGGGATGATGGATGAAGGCAGCGTGGATTGTGGAACCCTCCGTGAGCAGGGTTTTTCCCAAGGGGTAGGTGAAGGGTTAATGTGGAGGCACAGCGCAATGAAGCAGTCCAGACAGAGAGTGCAGTTTGATTGTTTTTACTTACTGGCTTCCCTCCCTGGGGACGTACTGGATCCCAGGTGCACCCGTGTCCCTGATGGCTGTGCCGGCCAACCTGGTGCCACTCTCCACCTGTGCACTCTGGTGTATGTGGGTCCTCCCTGGCGTGGAGCACTTGGAGGTCCTCCTGGTGTCTGGGTCCTGCCGCAGGCAGCTTGGACTGTTTAAAGGTATGTGGACCGGTCCTCCCTTTGCTGCTGATGCCTCGGACATTAGTGGTGGCAGATGAGTCCTGTATACCCACCCACCTGGCAGAGTTAACAGATGGCTTGAAGTCCTGGTCTGTTCTGGGATCTGCACCCTGTGCGTGCAAAGTACTGTGAGCCCTGGATGTCCACCTGACAGGATCCCTCTGTCTTTGGAGCTTGCTCTCTTGCTGTCCAGCTATTTTCCTCCTCTGAGTGGCTGTTCTTTCTTCTCAGGTCTTTGCAGAGTCTTTTCTACTTTCAATGTGTCTCAAGATTCCTTTGTCTGTCTTGACACCTTTCCTTTACTACCACATTCTTCTCTCCTCAACTCCTTACTCTCTCTGACTCTCTCACTCATTAACTAACTCCTCCCGCTGTCTGCCCACACTTCCCAGGTCACTCTCTCCTCCCCCAGGTCTGGTCCCTCTCTTCAGTTGGCTGCCCGTTAGCTCACGGTGCCCAGCCCTGTCACCTGGCTAAAAGAGGGGTCTCCCATCCTGGGAGAGTGTCACCGATTCCTGTGGTGATGGGGTCCTGGTCCACTCCGCCACGGACCCTTCCTGCGCCTGCCACCCTCCTGTACAGCAAGCTGCAGATTTAACTAGGTTTAGCACACAATAGTGCAACATTTTACATTGAAAGTTTGTGTCACTTCCAGTCCTGTGACTTAGGTCCATGGTTAACTTTTTCAAAGCATAACTTGTGCAAATTTCTCAAAGTTCAAGGCATTTGGCAACATTTTAACTTTTCAAGGCATTAAAACATTTACTGTAACATTTAACTCATTCAACTGGAACAGGTTAGCAGTCTCTGTATAACTGGGCACAGTTACCTTATTGTGGTGTTGCTGAAGGGTGTGCGGGGCTGGGTGCTTCTTCAACAACCCTTGCTCGCTGCGGCTCTACATCTAGAGCATACCAGCTCGGCTCCCCATGATGCCTGGTATAGGACACCATGTCGTCCACGTTCAGGTCCCGTCCAGAGGGACCCCTGGGCAGGTGAACTCTCACGCCCCAATGGGACACGAACACGCCCACACTGTGGCCCGGTTCAGAGATGAATCCCCAACCTTTCTTCTGTTTGAACTGGTCCACTACGCCCATGTAGCGGGCCCCACGGGCTTCCCATGTGGCCAGCGGGAGTGTCTGCTTCTCCCGCAGATCACGAGCCTCCGTTTGGGCCATCTGGGTCTCCCTTTCCTCCCGTTACCGGGACAACTTTAAGGCCATGGCCCAGCATGCCTCCTCAGACTGCAGCACCCAAGCCAGCTGCCTGGACAATCTAAGGCGGGAAACGGGTCAGGATCCCGGGCGGGGCAGGTTGGCTCATCTCCGGGAATTTTGTTGCTAGAGCCCTGGCAATGGCAGCTGGTGGAGCCTCGAAGGTGGGGTCAGCGATGTCCTTCTCCTCCTTCATGGTAGGCAAGGTCATCACAGGCAGGGCATCAGGTGTTGCTACTGCGTCCTCGGCTGGTGATGACAGCGGTGTGGCCTGGTCCTACTCGGCTGGTTGTGGAAGCATTGCAGCCTGGTCTGGTCTGGCCGTTGGGGCTGGGGTTGCAGACTGATCCGTGGCTGAGGCAGGCATCAGGTCACTGCTGGTGGTAGGCTCCAACTGGTGCTCTCCGGTGGTGCGGCACTCTCGCTCCACCACCACCCCAAGTGGCATCAGTAAGGGGAAGGGGAACTGGGTGGCCACCTCCTGGACTGGCACTGGTCACGTGGCCTGGCTTCCATGGGCCCGCACCGCCACAGCTAAGTCTCGCAGCTCTGCACACCACTCCATCAGTTGCCGGACTGACTGGACCTGCGTCTGGACGCAGAACTGGGTTAGCTTCCAGTCCAGCCAGGCGGCAGTTCCTGGCTCCAGGTCGCCAGACTCCTGCTCCCCTGGGGCAGACATCCTTTCCCTCCGGCATCCAGAAGCTTGTTTTTGCAGAGTTCCGGTGTCTCTGCCTTGGGCTGTCCTCTTACATCCTGGACACTCCCTAGTGGCGGGGAGTTCAGGTTTCGCACCCTTTTACTGATGGCGCAGCAATTTTACAGTCTAGAAAATGGCGGCTAGTTCAAATTTTGGTCCAAAAAAAGGCGCGCTGTCACCCGTTTTGGTGGGTCTAGTCTGAATCCTGCCGACTACGCAAGTTTTTTAAAAGCTGTGGCGCCCCGGGGCAGCCGGGCTGCTCGTATCCGGACAGTCCGTGGCTCGAGGGGTCTCGGATCCGGGGGCACCGTCGACGACTTTGTATGTTGGCTGTGTGCATGCCCCGGCACTTTGACTGACTGCCGGTTCGGCACAGTCAAGGTGCCACCAGGACTTGCTGACAGCCGCCACTCACATTTCTATTACCAGTAGCAGTGACTGAAGTCACCCCGACATG
This sequence comes from Anomaloglossus baeobatrachus, assembly GCF_048569485.1. Taxonomy (NCBI): domain Eukaryota; kingdom Metazoa; phylum Chordata; class Amphibia; order Anura; family Aromobatidae; genus Anomaloglossus; species Anomaloglossus baeobatrachus. The sequence goes on along the minus strand of NC_134358.1, from coordinate 243,627,295 downwards.
CCTGTATGAGTAACCTGTGGCGGCCCCCAGAAGTAATAAAATGTATTTTTTTCCACGAACCACACTTCCAGTTGGGTGGCCGGGCACATTTCCAGGACTATAAGCCTACAGATTAGCACCATATCCACAGGTTATTAGTATTAGCTGACGTGACTGGTTGCCTTTAAAGAAGAAGCATGACTTATCTGTATACTAGGTGTGACAATGACAGATGATATTTGTGCAGTACGCATAGCATTACTTAAACTCTTCTATTAGTTGTGTTATTCTTCTGTCGTGGAGATAAAATTGACGTATTTCACTAAGAATTATTTTTTATACAATTTTGTGTTGACTTTCTATTTTACATTAACTGACTCCTCGTCTTTGTCCTGAAGCAAAAATAACTTTCCCTTTTAAGCTTTTGATGATAAAAATCTCATCTAAATCCTCATAAATGATTCTTTATTATACCTATATTAATAATGAATAAATGTCTTTTGAATACCACTGCTCTTTTGCATTAATAGGGCCAAATGTATTATAGATAACCTTTTGATTTAACAGCACAAACTGTGAAACAATATTAAAACTGAAAAAAGCTGAGCTTACACGAGTCACTAAGGTCAAAATTATAAACATTTTTTCATCTCAGTTTATAATAACGCCACAATACCTAGCGATTAACCAGCTTTTTTACTCCTCTTTCAGCTTTTAAAGGCACTTTGCAAATTTAGCAAGGAAATTGCTATTCTTTGAAGATGAACTAATCTTCCATAGTGAAGTCATACATATTAAATGTTATGTTAACTTATAGCCATAAATTCATGCCTTGCTAAGTAATGAAAATTTATGGATCCATCAGTTCTTTTACATATCATCATACTGACTGTGATAATCTATAATCTAGTGTGGAATGAATGCATTATATATGGGCAAAGTAATTCTTTATTCATTCAAATTCAGTTTAAAGGAGTTTTCCAGAATTATCACCTATTCATAAGATATAATAGGCATTAAGTGTCCGACCGCCAGACATATGTAACCTATCCATGAGAAGTTGATTTTGAGAAAACCTCTTTAACTTGTTCAGTCGAGGAAATTGTATCTTTCTTACAGGTGGACTATCATCGGTAAGGTGTAGATGCGTAGAGAAATTATAACAGGGGAGCTGAAAGGATAAGAACCAGTATGAGAAATAAAATATAACTTTTATTAGTTAAAATTATACTATTATAAACATTAAAATTAAGAAGACCGCCGTAGCTCTATATTTGTTCAAATAGTGAAGGTACATATGGGACCACTATTCTGTATCACAAGTGATTAGCCCAGAAAAGTGGCCCAACAAATACCAAGGTATAGGGAAAGGAAATTATCAATTTATTCCTGTTTAAAAAAGGTTATGTCCAATGTCCCTTAAATATAAGTCACCCTCAATGTCATAAGTGCAGCCAGCTAATATATATAAGATGAGGGTATAGAGATGGTGCATATAAATGATTTCATGTAGAGTTGAGCGATGCCTAACTATTGGTACTTGCTATTCTCATAACGAGTACTGTCTAATACTGGCGTATTCATTCCGAACAGCATGTGCAATGCAAGTCAATGGGAAATACTCGCAAAGTAATGAGTAAAGGGCACTTTACATGCAGCGATATTGCTATCGATGTAACTAGCGAGCATACCTGCCCCCGTCGGTTGTGCGTCACGGGCAAATCGCTGCCCGTGGCGCACAACATTGCTTACCCCCATCACACATACTTACCTGCCAAGCGACGTCGCCGGCGAACCGCCTCTTTTCTAAGGGGGCCGCTCGTGCGGCATCACAGCGGCGTCACTAAGCGACCGCCCAATAGAAGCGGAGGAGCGGAGATGAGCGAGACGAACATCCCGCCCACCTCCTTCCTTCCTCATTGCAGGCGGCTGGAGGTAAGGTGATGTTCCTCGTTCCTGCAATGTCACATGTAGCGATGTGTGCTGTCACAGGAACGACGAAAAACCTGCGTCCTGCAACAGCAACGATAATCGGGAATGGAACGACGCGTCAACAATCAACGATATAGTGAGTATTTTTGATCGTTAACAGTCGTTCGTGCGTTTCACACGCAACTACGTCACTAACAAGGCCGGATGTGCGGTACGAATTCCGTGACCCCAACGACATCTCGTTAGCGATGTCGTTGCGTGTAAAGCGGCCTTTACCCAAATGCCATATTGTTCATGTGAGTAGCAAATAGTATGGCATTCAGGTTACTCATTACTTTGAGTTTTCCCCACTGACTTGCATTGCACACGCTATTCGGAACAAGTATGCAAGTATTAGACAGTACTCGGTATGAGTATAGCGAGTACGAATAGTTAGGTACTCTCTCAACTCTAATTTCATGAATTTATCAGATTGCATAGGTTGTATTCATCTATAATTAAATTTACAAATATGAGAACTAATGAATGATATAGAAAACTATTTATTCTAACTAATTATTCAAATATAATAATAATAATAGTAAAGTTTTATTTCTATAGTGTCAACATATTCCACAGCGCTTTCCAATTCAGAGGGCACATGTACAAACAATTTGAAACAATACAAAAAAAAACAAAACAAAAACAAAAATTAAGATACCAGTAGGAGTGAGGGCCCTGCTCTTAAGCTTACAGTCTATGAGGAAATAGGGGAGGCACAAAAGGTGAGTGGGGGAGAAAAGCTTGTTATATATGGTCCGGCCATCGATTTAAAAGGTTATTCAAAACCAGCTGCATGAACCAGTCATTGGCCAGAATTTATACCAGTACAGGGGACAAGAATTGGAAGTACATTTTTTGTTATGAGGGCAGAAAGGGTCTAGATTAGACCAGGGCAGTGAGGTTATAGGCTAGTCTAAAGAAATGCGTTTTTAGGGTCCGCTTAAAGGTGTGGATGTTGGGAATTAAACGGATTGCTCTTGGTAGTGTGTTCCAGAGCATAGGCGCAACTCGAAGTCTTGAAGACGGAAGTGGGAGGTTCGAATTGTTGAGAATGTCAGTCTTAGGTCATTAGCAGAGCCGAGGGCACGGGTGGGGTGATAGACAGAGATGAGGGAGGAGATGTAGGGCAGTGCGGAACCGTGGAGAGCTTTGTGAGTGAGAGTGATAAGTTTATGTTTGATTCTGTAGCGGATAGGCAACCAGTGCAATGACTGGCAAAGAGCAGAGGCATCAGTGAAGCGGTTGCAGAGGAAAATAATCCTGGCTGCAGCATTCAGTATGGATTGGAGAGGGGAGAGTTTAGTACCAGGGAGACCAATTAGTAAAGAATTACAATAATCCAGGCGAGTACTCGGGCCGCTACATTGGACTGACGTAACCTAGGTTATGAGTTACCAATAAGGTTCTGAAATGGTAGGGAATCAAGAGCCACGGTCCAGGGGGTCCAGATCCTAAGGAATTTATCGACTGAGTCATTGGTCTCTGCCGTGAAGGACTCCATCCTGTGAATGATGGCCATCTCCGCAAACCATTCCCTCATAGATGGCACTGAACACCAATTTTATGAATAATTAGAGAAAAATACTGCTAATAGACCAAAAGACTAATTTCTCTAAAATCAATTTTTATTTATAAATATTAAAATAATTAAATCAAGCCATATTTTTCATATGCAGCTATATCGGTCAGTGAGCACACACCCAGTCGTGCAAAGCTAGATGTACTTAAACGGAGTATTAATCTAGGAGGGTGAGGTATAGCCCAAGCTGATTTTACTCGTTAAAGGGATATCGCTATGATGTATAAATAGGAGCCAGGTCATGAATCCCTAGTCTGTCTCCTTCCTAGCCGCGGAGGTTAATACGCCATACAGTTTTGGGCGCCCCCGCTCGACGTCGGCTATCCCTAGTACACCCTAAAACCTAACTGTGTGCCAAAAATTGACCCAAAGCCCAAAGGGGTATAATTAGTGCTGAAGTCAAAGTGGTTCAATCATACTAGGTGCATAGTCAGAACACTAGTAAATGTTAAGTATGATTGCTGGTCATAGAAAAAATCCCCAATCGGAATATTTACGCACTCGCTCCCCTCTAACAATATATGAAAAAAATAGGGGGGAGGGAGTGTGGAGACACGGGGCTCAGTGGGTGCTCTCGTCCACTAAAACCCGCCGCCTTTAGAAAGACAGCGTGGCTCAGGGCTCATCCCAACTGAACGCCGGCCTCATTAACCGTGGGCGTAACACTACTCAGACAACACAGGGTGAGGGAACCACAATAATTAGACTTTATTGGATCCCCAAACAATTAACGGGACATAGCACATAACCAGCAAAACACACAAATGTAACAGGCAACAGAGTCTCACCCTTCCGCTGGCTCACCAGGGATTTAGAATGTCCATGCCTCAGAGGTTCCAGGGCTATTTACTCCAATCCAGCAGCACCCCGCTTTTGGCGGGCACCCACCGAGAAAGGAATAATGCTAGATTTAGGAAGCTGGCTGAGGTCTGCAAAGTCTGTAACAGGTGACTGAACTGTCCCAACCTGAGTGTCCTCCTTAGGTAGTCCTCGTATGATGATACAATCCTGGCAGCCGGAGTCGAAATTCCTAGGCTGTGGATATGGTCTCCAACCGGAACCGGAGTCCCTAGATTGAAGCCATAAGATATCCTGATCCTCTAGTCAGCTCCAAAGAACTTAGACTGGAACCATCAGCATCCATCAACAACCTTCATCCACCTGGTGGCTTAAAGAAATCCCTTTTATAGCCACAGCCTTCCACTTGGATACACTGCGTCCTCATCGATTGGTTGGACAAGATCGCCTCTCCCATTGGATGAATCTCAAGCTGCATGGACAATGTTCATCCAAATGATGTCTACAGAAAAACTGAGGATATTTACATGAAGTCTGCAAGTCACAGACTTGACAATGGCTACTAAGGTAATCACATTAGCAATACACAACTACGTTACAATGGTTACTGAAAGAGTCTGGAGAAACAATACGTCTGGCTTTCAGTGGCCAACACAATTACATGAGTCAACAAGAGTCTTGTAGAAACAATCTATCATCCTGTGTGGCTGAATTTTAAGAAACTTTAACCCATGAGAGTCCATGTCGTCACAGGGAGTACTACAGGTAGCCTCTTAGGTCTGCTACCCAGTGCATTCGACCAACAAATTAGTTCATGGACCTATAATTATTTGAATCCCAGTTGGGTAAACTTATCTTGCTGGAGAATGAACTCCCAGAAGAATCCCAACGCGTTTCCCCCACTTTGTTTGGGGTTCATCAGGGGATTTTACCACAATGTGACAATGCACACATTCCAGGTCACCTACGTAAAAAACACAATGCCATATAGATCCAGATATAATTAAGCTGCTATCAAAGTGCCTAAGATTACACAGTGGCAAATCCACAAAGCGTATCAATTGTATTTCCCAGTAACATACCTTCCAGTCTTCAGTGTCCTGCAAACAGATCCCTTTAAATGCTGCCTCATAGATGGCACCCCAGTCGATCTCCAGTATCTCAGGATCACCATGCGTGCCGCTGTAAGACAGAATCTCAGGAGGCCCATTTTCTGTGATTTAAGTGATCCTGGGAGAATTGAAAGCAATGCCATCTGAGGGGAACCTACCAACTGCTGTCCACAAATCACAGAGTATGCCTTGAACACGGACTTCCAGAAAGGCTGTATCAATGGTCAGTCCCACCAGCTATGCAGCATTGTCCCCTACTCCCCTCTGCACCTCCAGCAACTATCTGAGACCCCAGGAAATATTGCGTGTAGAGTATCCGGGCACCTGTATCAACAGGTCAGATATATATTATAATTGGTATGCAATCAATGCCTGGTGTAGTGATTATATATAGAATTGAAGAATATATATATACACATTTGAATATTACACTAAACAAGAATATAAACGCAACAATTTTGTTTTTGCTCCTATTTTTCATGAGCTGAACACAAAGATCTAAGACTTTAGAAACAAGGTCTTTTTCACTTAAATATTGTTCGTAAGTGTGTCTCAATCTGTGTTAGTGAGCACTTCTTTGTCGAGATAATCCATCCACCTCATAGGTGAGGCATATCAAATGATTAGACAGCATGATTATTGCACAGGTGTGTTTAGGCTGGTCACAATAAATGTCCACTCTAAAATGCACAGTTGTATCATGCAGCACAATGCCACAGATGTTACAAGTTTTGGGGGAGAGTGTAATTGGCATGCTGACTTCAGAAAGGTCCACCTGTTATGCACATGTGGCTATACCAATGCACTGGTAGGGAAACACAATATCCCCACTGCCGCACCCGTACAGACTAGTACTCCAGCTGCACAGTCCCTAATGGCCCCTGCACAGACTGGAATATTCTTGACCACAGGACTAAGACATGACTTCTTGGACGTTGTTTCCTGATCGGCTGTTGAGCATTTAACGTACCTCCTAAGGAACCAGGGGAAAGGTTGCTAAGTAAAACAACCACAACAGAGCAAGAATACAGAGATAGACCAAACCTAAAAGTGTGGTAACAAAAAATATGAGCTCAAGTGGAATAAAGAGAAATAATAAAAGCAAACAATGAAGACCTCCCACAACTCTAACCAGTAAGCTAAAGATAGGTACGGGGAGGACAAAAGAGCTACTACTGTCCAAATCCAGAGTGGTCTCTTTCTAACAGCTAATACTCCTTAGCAGAATCCATAAGGAATGAATATAACCAGCAATGAAATGCTGGAAAAGGAGAGACTATATAGCAACACCCAGAATGTGATTGGACAGAGATAATGAACAATAGAAAACAGGTGATCACCACACATCATGAGAAAATAAGCAAATATGAAGGTAAAATAAGAATTCAACACTTGGCCAGGAACTGACCAAGATGTGGTGGAACTCGGAGGGAATCAGACCACAGAGCAGAAAGGTCACTGGATCAAACCCTGAAGCATGACAGAACCCCCTTTTCTACGAGGGCTACTGGACTCTCAGAAGACCCAACCAAGTTCTTGCTAATATCCAGCAACTTCACACAGCCATTGTAGAGGAGTGGACCAACATTCCACAGGCCACAATCAACAACCTGATCAACTCTATGCAAAGGAGCTGTACTGCACTGTGTGAGGCAAATGGTGGTAACACCAAATACTAACTGCTGTTCAGACCCCCGGACCCACTCTAATGCTGTAACACTGCACATTCTAGAGAGTCTTTTTATTGTGGCTAGCCTAAGGGTACCGTCACACTTTAGTGACGCTCCAGTGATCCCACCAGCGATCTGACCTGGTCAGGATCGCTGGTGCGTTGCTACGTGGTCACTGGTGAGCTGTCAATCAGGCAGATCTCACCAGCGACCAGTGACCAGCCCCCAGCCACCAGTGACGCGTGGAAGCGATACTGCGCTTGGTAACTAAGGTAAATATCGGGTAACCAAGCAAAGCCATTTGCTTGGTTACCCGATATTTACCTTAGTTACCAGCACACACCACTTAGCACTGGCTCCCTGCACTCGTAGCCATAGTACACATCGGGTTAATAAGCAAACCGCTTTGCTTATTTACCCGATGTGTACTCTGGCTACGTTTGCAGGGAGCAGGGAGCCGGCACTGGCAGCCTGAGAGCGGCGGACACTGGTAACCAAGGTAAATATCGGGTAACCAAGCAAAGCCCTACACTTGGTTACCCGATATTTACCTTACTTACCAGCATCCGCAGCTTCCAGACGCTGGCTCCCTGCACATTCAGATCATTGCTCTCTCGCTGTCAAACACAGCGATGTGTGCTTCACAACGGGAGAGCAACGTCCAAAAAATGAACCAGAGCAGTGTGTAACAAGCAGCGATTTCACAGCAGGGGCCAGATCGCTGCTCAGAGTCACACACAGCAAGATCGCTAATGAGGTCACTAGTGCGTCACAAAAAACGTGACTCAGCAGCGATCTCGCTAGCGATCTTGCTATGTGAGAAGTACCCCTTAGGCACACCTGTGCAATAATTATGTTGTTTAATCAGCATCTTAATATGCAAAACCTGTGAGGTGATTAGATTATCTATGCAAAATAGAAGTGCTTACTAACACAGATTTAGACAAATTTGTTAACAATATTTGAGAGAAAACACATTTTTTTGTCAATTCCATACTTGATAATTTTCTCAATGAGGCTATTATGTGATACTTTATCAAATGCCTTACTGAAGTCAAGGTTTTCTACATCCATGGCATTCCCCTGGACTAACCATTCAGTGACATTGTTATAGAAGGAAATAAGGTAGGTCTTACAAGATTTATTGGTCTTAAAGTCGTGCTGGCTTTGGTTGATTAATGAATTCCCATCCAGGTATTTAAGTAAATTTGCTCAAAGCTTTTTCCTGCTATAGAGGTCAGGCTTACTGGCCTATAATTCCCTAGATCCTCCTTTTTCCCATTTTTGTAGATAGGTCTGTGTCTTCTCAGTTGTTCCCCCTCTTGCAACCCCAAATTCAAGGATAGCATGATCGCTGAGTCCCAGTGTCCCTGTTACCCTTAGTCCCTTTACTATATCCTTGTTGCATACCTCCCAACCGTCCCGGATACAGCGGGACAGCCCCGATTTTATGGTCCAGTCCCGTTCTCACGCCCGGGAGCTCCGTAATCCCGCATTGTAGTGAGAGGCAGCTGACACGCCCCCGCACTCTGCCGACCACGCCCCCTCCGGATGCAGGCCACAATCTCTGGATGCCTTCCATGGCATCTATGCTGCTGGGCACACCGCTTTGCTGTCGTCCACGCCCCCTCTGAATGCTGGACACATACACTCCTTGGGATGTCTTCCTTGTCCCCTCCTGCTGCTCGCTCTATGCTGACCACGCCCCCTTTGCCTGCCTCTTCTGCCCAGGATTCTCACATGTTACCGGCTCTCCACAGCGGCTGCTTCGTTTGTTCTGCAACTGAGGTAAGAGCAGCAGCAGGGAGAGAGCAGAGTGAGTGCAGGAGGGGAGAGCAGAGTGAGTGCAGGAGGATAGTGCAGAGTGAGTGCAGGAGGACAGTGCAGAGTGAGTGCAGGAGGACAGAGCAGAGTCAGTGCAGGAGGACAGAGCAGAGTCAGTGCAGGAGGACAGAGCAGAGTCAGTGCAGGAGGACAGAGCTGAGTCAGTGCAGGACGACAGAGCAGAGTCAGTGCAGGAGGACAGAGCAGAGTCAGTGCAGGAGGACAGAGCAGAGTGAGTGCAGGAGGACAGAGCAGAGTCAGTGCAGGACGACAGTGCAGAGTGAGTGCAGGAGGACAGTGCAGAGTGAGTGCAGGAGGACAGTGCAGAGTGAGTGCAGGAGGACAGTGCAGAGTGAGTGCAGGAGGACAGAGCAGAGTGAGTGCAGGAGGACAGAGCAGAGTGAGTGCATACCTCCCAACCGTCCCGGATACAGCGGGACTATCACGCTTTGCATTGTTTGTCCTGTTGCCACGGGCGGGACGGCCGTCTCCCGGGCTCCGCCCATCCACTCTCTCCCTGCCTCCCTGCTTTTCCCTCCTACCATCCTAACACGTGACGTGGCATAACAGAGAGGAGCGCGCTGTACGAAACTAGTCTCTGTCTGCTCTGTGCTGCTGCTAAGGTATGTAGAATCTCCCCAGCGCTGATTCCCCTCCCCTCCCCTCCCGGCCGGAGCCTCTCTGTGCGGGCGGACGGCCGCCTGTCTCTGCGGTGGACGGCCGCCTCTCTGTGCGGGCGGCCCGCCGCCTCTCTGTGCGGCGGCCCGCCGCCTGTCTGTGCGGGCGGCCCGCCGCCTCATTGTGGCTGCCTGCGTCTCCGTGCTGGAGGCCCGCCGGCTGCCTGCGTGTCCGTGCTGGAGGCCCGCTGGCTGCCTGCGTGTCCGTGCTGGAGGCCCGCCGGCTGCCTGCGTGTTCATGCTGGAGGCCCGCCGGCTGCCTGCGTGTCCGTGCTGGAGGCCCGCCGGCTGCCTGCGTGTCCCTGCTGGAGGCCCGCTGGCTGCCTGCGTGTCCGTGCTAGAGGTTTTTAGGAGCGACAATTACTGAGAAGTTTGACACTATCAGACACTGCTGACTGACGTGTATTATATTCACTAGACTTGTGCGTTATATCCAAGTTTGTGCAAAACGCACACAAGTGCACCTGTACGCTGCCACCGACAGGCACACACGTGCGGTTTTAAAATGCAAGCATGGACGCACTAAGAACCTAACAGGTTTTTAGGAGCGACAATTACTGAGAAGTCTGACACTATCAGACACTGCTGACTGACGTGTATTATACACTAGACTTGTGCGTTATATAACAGTTTGTGCAAATCGTGCACCTGTACGCTGCCACCGACAGGCACACACATGCGGTTTTAAAATGCAAGCACGGACGCACTAAGAACCTAACAGGTTTTTAGGAGCGACAATTACTGAGAAGTCTGACACTATCAGCCGCTGCTGACTGACGTGTATTATTCACTAGACTTGTGCGTTATATACTAGTTTGTGCAAAACGTGTACCTGTACGCTGCCACCAACAGGCACACGTGCGGTTTTTAAATGCAAGCACGGACGCACTAAGAACCTAACAGGTTTTTAGGAGCGACAATTACTGAGAAGTCTGACACTATCAGGACTGTTTTAGACTGTGTACACCAGCCCCAGATATGATGAAGGCTGGTATACGGTCACCACTAGGAATGGCTATATACCCTGCCTGCCTGTATACAGCTACAATAGTCCTGAGAAGGACTCTTCTGGTCACTAGCCTGTATTCCGACCTGGCTATACCCTGCCTGCCCTGCCTGTATACAGCAACAATAGTCCTGAGAAGGACTCTGCTCCTGTACTCCGACCTGGCTATACCCTGCCTGCCTGTATACAACTACAATAGTCCTGAGAAGGACTCTGCTCCTATACTCCGACCTGGCTATACCCTGCCTGCCTGTATACAACTACAATAGTCCTGAGAAGGACTTCTGGTCACACTGCAGCCCTGCTACGGAAATAACTATAAAGGGCCGCAAACCTTTCCCTGAAGCAGCAACACTCTCCCTGCACTGACTGTCTGGATGGCTGTGTGCAGAGCACAGCGCGCCCGCCGGTATAAAGGCTCGGTCACGCTGTGCAGGCCGGCCAATCACTGCAATTCCACAACTAACAGGGCTGTGGCATTGCAGTGGTCTGCCAGCCAATCCCTGCATGAGGGCTGGCTCTCAAAAGAGCGCCAACATGCAGGGATGAAGACCACGAGTACAGCACGAGTATCGCGAGATTACTCGGTCCCCGCCGAGTAGCCCGAGTACAGTGATACTCATGCGAGTACCGAGTAGTGACAAGCATACTCGCTCAACACTAGTTATAAACAAAAAAAATCATTTTGTTGACAAATGCTATTTATGGACTTATTATGGAAACACTTTGAGACTTTAAAGCAGTTGTCCCATGAAAAGTAGATTTAATCAATAGATCTTGGCTTAAAAATAAGTTCTACAATTGGACGTGTTAAAAAAAAATGTTCCTGTGCTGAGATAATCTTATATGTGTATCCCCTGCTATGTACTGTGTAATGGCTGTGTCTGACCGTACAGGGACATGGTCTGATCATACCACATCTCCTGGGCAGGGTAGGATGCAAAAAAAGAGTATGCCGACATTACAGCACGGGATCACAGTTGATTCTTTCTCTGAGGTAAAATTCAATGTCTGTTTTTAAACATGTTTTAACTCACTGAAAGAATCAGCTGTTATTTCATGCTGTCCTGTTTGTATTCTCTCTTTTGCATTATGTGCCATTATGTGCCTTTAGCCAAAGCGGGTGGATCAGAAATTTGTCATTACCTGTTAGGCCCGTTTCAAACGTCAGTGATTCTGGTACGTTTGTGTTTTTTTTTCTACGTAACAGAATCACTGACATACGCAGACCCATTATAATCAATGGGTCTGCGCACACATCAGTTATATTTCACTGACCGTGTCTCCGTGTGGTGAACATGCGTGTCCATGATTGCCGCATGGAGACGTGTCCATTTTTTTCTGGCATCATTAATGTCCCACGGACCACGCAGTGGTGTGATCCATGTGTCATCTGTGAAACTCGTGCCAGAAAAAAACGTGCTTATATAATAAAAAACATTTTTACTCACCCGGCTCCAGTGGCGCTCTGTGCAGCCTGTGCTGCCTGCTGCTTCTGAGCCGGCTCATTACTGTCGTTCATTTTTATGAATGCACGACACAGCCGACTCGGAAGCAGCTGCTGCGGGGGTCAGCACCGGCCGGATGCTGCACCGCTGGAGCGTTCAGCACCAAGGAGAGTGGGAGCGGGCACAGGTGAGTTGATTGCTATGTGCAATCACGGACCACGGAGAACGGAGTCCGGATTGCACATAGACAACTCACGTGTGCCGTGAATCATGGAACACGGAGGGACATGTGCGAGTTTTACACGTCAGTGAAGAACGTCTGTGTTTTTCACTGATGTCTGAAACGGGCCTCAATCTGTTAAATCCCGTTGTCAGAGATTGACAGCACAAGTGGCGGCAGGGGAGAACATCATTCACTGCTTCCATTGGCATGCCTGTCACATGATTGCGGGGCTCCAATGAGTAGTCATGACAGTCAAGGGTCAGCAGATGACCACTGTGTGTGTCATCAAACACCGGCTTTCAGCTGGCATTTATAGGAGATCCCGACTTCTGCTCTACAGAGCGGTACTGATGCAGTGTTCTCTATAGCACCAGCAATCAGACAATCACAGCTTCAAGTTCCCTAAGGGGACTAGTAAATACAATAAAAAATGAAAAACAGTTTTTAAAAATATGAAAAAAACACAAAAGTTCAAATCACCCCCCTTTTGCCCCAGTGAAAATAAAATAATTTAAAAATAAGTATAAAAAATACACATATTTGATAACGCTTTGCTCAGAAATGTACAATTTACCAAAATATAAAACAAATTAAGCTGAGCGGTAAACAGTAGAGATGAGCGAACCGGTCGCGGTTCAGCTCGAGTTCGGTTCGCCGAACGGGGGTCCCGTTCGAGTTCGGTTCGTCGAACGTTCGACAAACCAAACTCGAACCTATAGGCTATAATGGGAGGCAATCACAAACACATAAAAATGCATTATAAATGTACACAAACAGTTAATAAACATTGCCATAACACTTACCGGTCCCCGCGATCCCTTCTGCACTCTGTCTCCTGCCGCTATTCCATCCGATGATCGCTGAATGCTCCCGGTGACCGGCACTGCAGCAGTGAAGCAGGACCTATCGTGATGTCAAAATAGCCATGTGACCAGTCACGTGGCTATTATCTCATTGGCTACAGACTGGTCACATGACTATGACGCGTCATGTAGGACCTGCGAGTGCATCTCTCCGGTACACGGTGCACATATGTGTATCGCCGTGTACCGGCGACATGCTCTAGCACACGGTCGACTCCCCATTCCGTTAGGGACCGGCTGACACAGCCGGTCATTAACGGAGGTTGCCATAGCAACGCAGTTAGCGGTGACATCACCGCTAACCGCGGCTCCGAGAGCACCGTTGCTATGGTAACGCATCTATCAGCGTTACCGCTAGCAGCACTGATCACTCACGGAGTGAAGGCTGCACGCTGCTTCCCGATTGTAGTGAGGATTGTAGTGAGGATGGAGGTTCCTCAGCCCCAAGTGATGAGCTGGGTAAACTCATCCTCACTACAATCATCACTACTACTACACTAGTGAGGATTGTAGTGAGGATGGAGGTTCCCCAGCCCCAAGTGATGAGCTGGGTAAACTCACCCTCACTACAATCGTCACTACTACTACACTAGTGAGGATTGTAGTGAGGATGAGGTTCCTCAGCCCCAAGTGATGAGCTGGGTAAACTCATCCTCACTACAATCGTCACTACTACTACACTAGTGAGGATTGTAGTGAGGATGGAGGTTCCCCAGCCCCAAGTGATGAGCTGGGTAAACTCATCCTCACTACAATCGTCACTACTACTACACTAGAAAGAAAGAAGACAGAAGAGCAGGATCGTGGAGGGCTGACAGGGGGTAATAAAGATGGAGTCTCTAATGTGTCTGTGTATTTATTTCTATTAAAGTATTTTTTCTCTGTGTGGTGTTTTTTTTTAACCCTTTATTGGAGATTCTTAATGGCCGGGTCAAACGTGCCTGACATTAAGAATCTCTGGCTTAATACTGGCTAGTAAAACAAAGCCAGTATTAACTCATGATTACCTAACAAGCCACCCAGCTCCAGGGCTGTTGGAAGATTGGATACAGCGCCAGATGATGGCGCTTCTATGAGAGCGCCATTTTCTGGGACGGCTGCGGACTGAAATTCGCAGCAGAGGCACCCAGAAACCTCGGGCTAACCTGTGCTGCGGATTCCAATCCCCAGCTGCCTAGTTGTACCCGGCTGGACACAAAAATGGGGCGAAGCCCACGTCATTTGTTTTTTAATTATTTCATGAAATAAGTGAAATAATTAAAAAAAATGGGCTTCCCTATATTTTTGGTTCCCAGCCGGGTACAAATAGGCAACTGGGGGTTGGAGGCAGCCCGTGGCTGCCTGCTGTACCTGGCTAGCATACAAAAATATGGCGAAGCCCACGTCATTTTTTTGGTGGGCAAAAAAATTCTGCATACAGTCCTGGATGGAGTATGCTGAGCCTTGTAGTTCTGCAGCTGCTGTCTGCTCTTCTTCATACAGACAGACAGCAGCTGCAGAACTACAAGGCTCAGCATACTCCATCCAGGACTGTATGCAGAAGTTTTTTGCCCCCTGAAAAAATTATGTGGGCTTCGCCATATTTTTGTATGCTAGCCAGGTACAGCAGGCAGGTACGGCTGCCCCCAACCCCCAGTTGCCTATTTGTACCCGGCTGGGAACCAAAAATAAAGGGAAGCCCTTTTTTTATTATTTCATGAATTTCATGAAATAATTAGAAAACAAATGACGTAGGCTTCGCCCCATTTTTGTGTCCAGCCAGGTACAACTAGGCAGCTGGGGATTGGAATCCGCAGCACAGGTTGGCCTGAGCTTTCTGGGCCCCACTGCTGCGAATTGCAGTCTGCAGCCGCCTCAGAAAATGGCATTTTCATAGAAGCGCCATCTTCTGGCGCTGTATCCAACTCTTCCAGCACCTGCCTGCTATACCTGGCTAGCATACAAAAATATGGCGAAGCTCACGTCCTTTTTTTGTAGTTTTTTGGCAAAAAAAATAAAAAATGCTTCCCTGGATTTTCCATTGCCAGTGAAGGTAACACCAAGCAGTGGGGGTTAGCAGCCAGTAGCTGCTTGGATTACCCTTACCTAGCAATACAAAAAATGCAGCGGGAGGCCATATATATTTTTTTTAATTATTTATTTAAATAACTAAAAACAAAATGGGCTTCCCTGTATTTTGATTGCTGGACATCACAGTGCTGTAAAAATAAATCTTTAAAAAAATGACGTAGCGGTCTGCGGTATTTTTGATTCTCAGCACAGATAAAGCAGACAGCTATGGGTTGCCACCCCAGTCTGCCTGCCGTTACCTTGGTTGGCAATCAAAATACAGGGAAGCCCATTAATTTTTTCTATTTAAAAAATAGTTAAAAAAAAAATGACGTTGGGTCCCCCCATTTTTGATAGCCAGCTAGGGTAAAGCAGACGGCTGTAGCCTGAAAACCACAGCTGGCAGCTTTACCGTGGTTGGGGATCCAATGTGGAGGTCCCCTCAGGCTCTTTTTTATAATTATTTTATAAATATTAATAATTACACAATAAAAGTAGGGTCCCCCCCAAATTGGATCACCAGCCAAGGTAAAGCGGACAGCTGTGGTCTGGTATTCTCAGGGTGGGAAGGTCCATAGTTATTGGGCCTTCACAGCCTAAAAATAGCAGGCCGCAGGCACCCCAGACGTGGTGCATCCACTAGATGCGCCAATCCTGGCGCTTCACCCCAGCTCATCCTGTGCCCTGGTGCAGTGGCAAACGGGGTAATAAATCGGGTTGATACTAGCTGTAAAGTCACCTGAGATCAAGCCCAGCAGTTTGTGATGTCATGGCGTCTATTAGATACCCAACATCATAAACTGTCAGTAGTAACAAAAAAAAAAAAATCGACAAAAGAAATTTATTTGAAAAAACAGTCCCCAAAACATTTCCTATTTCACCAATTTATTGTAAGAAAAAAAATAAAGGGGTCCCACTGGACCGTCTAGAATATGGGGGGGAGACACTCAGGGAACGTATCCCCCATTTTCTAGGAGTGCGGACCCTTCATGTGAGGAGTGTGGGTGCAATGAATCTGCACTCACTCTCCCCGGGTCCACAGCAGCAGAGTCCATGTCGTAATGGTTGCTACCAAAGCTGCAATGCCCTGCTCATGAGGTAAGGGCATGCCTAATCAGGAGAACTACTGTAGAGAAAGCTCTGCTCACTGGTATATAGGTGCTCAGAGGTAATAATAGATAAAATTAGTGAGTAGCCTCGGCACTCTAAATCTCCCAGACTAAGTCAGTAAGTCACAACGGATAGTAATGCAAAATCACTCTTTATTGGTCCGTATTAAGAAAAAAAAATTTTTCATAAGCATATATGTTTTTGTCCAAAACAAGTTACAAATGACGTTTCGGCCTGAGCCTTCGTCAGATTGGACTTATCTGCATGTAATCATGAAAAATGACAATAATCAGTATCACATAAGAGTGAGAGAACAATAACATAAACTCGAACAATGTAGAGGTACAATTGGGATGCAGCAAAAAAATTGCAACACAGCAAGAAATGAAACACATGATACAAATGTCATAATACAGTACAAGGACAATATAGTAATGACAAATATGGGGTCAGAGTAGACTTAGACAGCTCTGGTACGAAAGAGATGTCAATCATAAAGTAACATGTGCAGTAGGTGTAGAGCTACACTATGCATGGCAGAGCTAATGGGTAGACCGACCATAGAAAAAGAACGGAGAAAAAGTGGAGAAAAAGTGGAGAAAAAATGGATAAAAAGTGGAGAAAAAGTGAAGAAAAAGTGGAGAAAAAGTGGAGAAAAAGTGGAGAAAAAGTGGAGAAAAAGTGGAGAAAAAAATGGAGAAAAAGTGGAGAAAAAGTGGAGAAGTGAAGAAGTGGAGAAGAAGTGGAGAAAAAGTGGAGAAAAAGTGGAGCACCCTTTGGTGCCTTTCATGTGGCACTAAGGGGTGCTTAGCTTTGTAGTTAGCCAAAAAAATGAAAAAAAAATGACGTAGGGTTCCCCCTAGTTTTGTAGCCAGCTAGGGTAAAGCAGACGGCTGCAGCCTGCAGGCCACAGCTGGCAACCTCACCTTGGCTGGTAATCCAAAACTGAGGGCACCCCACGCTGTTATTTTAAATTAAATAAATAATTAAAAAAAAAAACACGTAGGGGTCCCCCAAAATTGGATTACCAGCCAAGGTAAAGCAGACAGCTGAGGCCTGATATTCTCAGACTAGGGAGGTCCATGGTTATTGGACTCTCCCCAGCCTAAAAATAGCAGGCCGCAGCCGCCCCAGAAGTGGCGCATCCATTAGATGCGCCAATCCTGGTGCTTCGCCCCAGCTCATCCCGCGCCCTGGTGCGGTGGCAAACGGGGTAATATATGGGGTTAATACCAGATGTGTAATGTCACCTGGCATTAAGCCCTGGGGTTGGTGAGGTCAGGCGTCTATCAGATACCCGACATCACCAACCCAGTCAGTAATAAAAAAAAATAGACGACAAACACATTTTTATTTGAAAAAACACTCCCCAAAACATTCCCTCTTTAACCAATTTATTAGAATGAAAAACAAATCCAGGTCTGGTGTAATCCAAGGGGTTGCCATGACGATCCACACTGTCCCAGTCAATGAAGAGCAGGATGTTCCCCATTGGCTGGGAGAGCAGTGCAGTGACCTGAGCTAACATCAATGGGTCAGCCCAGGTCACTGCAGGGCATGACAAGTGCTGCTGTCAGCGAGGTACATTACCTGCGCTGATCTCCAGCACACTGACAGCCCCTGTCACTGAGTTCAATGACCGCCGCCTTCACACCAAGTATCGCGAGAGGCCCGTGACGTCACCGCTAGTCAGTCTCGGGTCGGAAGCGAGAGAAGGTGATGTGACAAGCGGCGGCCATGGAGGACAGTGACAGCGCTGAGGTCGGGATGGCGGGACTTCATCACCGCAGGCAGGGCCGGCTCCAGGTTTTTGTGGGCCCCGGGCGGAAGAGTCCCAGTGGGCCCCATAAACACGCAGACACACACACATACACAGATACATACACGTACATATACATATTTAAAGACAAACTCACAAAAATACATATAAACAGACAAATCTATACAGTCATATACACTGACATACATAGATACACATCATACATGCATACATACAGAGACACACACTGCTATGCTGCATACATACATACATACATACAGACACACACATACTGCTCTGCATGCATACATACATATAGACAGACACACACACACTGCTCTGCTACATACATACATATAGACAGACACACACATACTGCTCTGCTGCATACATACATACAGACAGACACGCATACTGCTCTGCTGCATACATACATGCATACATACATACAGACAGACACGCATACTGCTCTTCTGCATACATACATACATACAGACAGACACGCATACTGCTCTGCATGCATACATACAGACACACATACTGCTCTGCTGCATACATACATGCATACATACAGACAGACACACATACTGCTCTGCTGCATATATACATACATACATACAGACACGCATACTGCTCTGCTGCATATATACATACATACATACAGACAGACACACATACTGCTCTGCTGCATATATACATACATACATACAGACACGCATACTGCTCTGCTGCATATATACATACATACAGACACGTATACTGCTCTGCTGCATACATACATGCATACATACAGACACGCATACTGCTCTGCTGCATACATACATGCATACATACAGACACGCATACTGCTCTGCTGCATATATACATACATACACACATACTGCTCTGCTGCATATATACATACATACATACATACAGACACGCATACTGCTCTGCTGCATATATACATACATACAAACAGACACGTATACTGCTCTGCTGCATACATACATGCATACATACAGACACGCATACTGCTCTGCTGCATACATACATGCATACATACAGACAGACACGCATATTGCTCTGCTGCATATATACATACATACATACAGACACGCATACTGCTCTGCTGCATATATACATACATACATACAGACACGCATACTGCTCTGCTGCATATATACATACATACAGACACGCATACTGCTCTGCTGCATATATACATACATACATACACGTATACTGCTCTGCTGCATACATACATGCATACATACAGACAGACACGCATATTGCTCTGCTGCATATATATATATACATACAGACACGCATACTACTCTGCTACATATATACATACATACAGACACGTATACTGCTCTGCTGCATACATACATGCATACATACAGACAGACACGCATATTGCTCTGCTGCATATATATATATATACATACATACAGACACGCATACTACTCTGCTACATATATACATACATACATACAGACACGCATACTGCTCTGCTGCATATATACATACATACATACAGACACGCATACTGCTCTGCTGCATATATACATACATACAGACACGCATACTGCTCTGCTGCATATATACATACATACATACAGACACGCATACTGCTCTGCTGCATATATACATACATACAGACACGCATACTGCTCTGCTGCATACATATATGCATACATACAGACACGCATACTACTCTGCTACATATATACATACATACAGACACGCATACTGCTCTGCTGCATATATACATACATACAGACACGCATACTGCTCTGCTGCATATATACATACATACAGACACACATACTGCTCTGCTGCATACATACATGCATACATACAGACACGCATACTACTCTGCTACATATATACATACATACAGACACGCATACTGCTCTGCTGCATATATACATACATACAGACACGCATACTGCTCTGCTGCATATATACATACATACATACAGACACGCATACTGCTCTGCTGCATATATACATACATATAGACACGCATACTGCTCTGCTGCATATATACATACATATAGACACGCATACTGCTCTGCTGCATATATACATACATACAGACACGCATACTGCTCTGCTGCATATATACATACATATAGACACGCATACTGCTCTGCTGCATATATACATACATATAGACACGCATACTGCTCTGCTGCATGCATACATACAAACACACACCTTGCTCTGCGGGGCCCACACACGCGGCTCCGGGGGCCACACACACGGCTCTGCGGGGCCCACACACGCACGGGGGGACAGGGAGGGGCGGGGAGGGAGTGATGTCCCACATACTGATTAGGTCACGGTGCAGATGGGGCCCACACAGCGCCGGAGGGAAGCGATTTGCTGGGGGTCGCTGGCAGGCACTGTGACTCCTTCATCTGTGCGACCGAGCAGGACGCCGGGCGGTAGCTCCGCCCACAGATGATGCTCAATGCAGGAGAACACAGTGAGCCTTAAAGGGCCGGCAGCCACAGTTTCCAGTGCCAAGGACTGCTGCCCCCGGGCCGACCGCAGGTAAGCCGAGCGGGACCATGTGTGTGTGTGTGTGTGTGTGTGTGTGTGTGTGTGTGTATGTGTGTGTGTGTACATGCTGCGGGCAGGAGGGGGCGGAGCGAGCTGAGCGGGGAAGTGTGGGCTTCCTGCACGTAACTAGGATAAACATCGGGTTACTAACCAAAGCGCTTTGGTTGGATACCCGATGTTTATCTTGGTTACCAGCTTCTGGCAGGCTGCCAGCGATGGCTCCTGCACACTGTAGCTGTAAAAACCCCTGCTTTTTGCTGCTAGAACCGTTCTCGAACGTATCTAGAACTATCGAGCTTTTGCAAAAAGCTCGAGTTCTAGTTCGATCTCGAACAGCCCCCAAAATCACTCGAGCCTAGAACTGGAGAACCTCGAACCTCGAACCGCGCTCAACTCTAGTAAACAGTGTAAAAAAATAAAAACGCCAGAATTTCTGCTTTTTGACCCTCGCAACACTGCAATAAAATAAAATAAGAGGTGATCAAAACATTTTATTTATCCAAAACTGGTATTTGTAAGAACATCAGCTCAATATGCAAAAAATAAACCCTCACACGGCCACAGATCCCAGAAATAAATGATACTGATCTCGGAAAATGGTGACAAAAAAAACATTTTTGGTTCTTAAAAATATACAAATTTTCTTTCATTACCTAATTAAAAAAAATGCATGTTTATTAACCACGAACCCATACTGACCTGTAGAATCATACTGCCACATCAGCTTTACCATATAGTGAATATGGTAAATGGGAAACCTCACAATTGTGGAATTGTAATTTTTTTTTTTGCAATTTCACCTCACTTGGAATTTTTTTCCCATTTTCCAGTGCACATATGGAAAAGTGAATGGTGGCCATTCAAAAGTAAAACTCAAAAAAACAAGCCCTCATATGGCTATATTGACGGAAAACTAAAAAAGTTATGGCTCTCGGGAAAAGGGGAGGAAAAAACAAAAAAAAGAAAAATGGCCATACCATGAAGGGGTTAAGTCTCAGTAGATATTTCTTCTAGGTAGGTACCTAAGCATTAGAACTTGAATGGTAGATCAGACTTACAGTTATTTCAGTGTTTAGCAATCTATGAGTTTTATAGTCACCATAAAACTCTTGATGCCCTTATTTAACGGCATTTCTAATACACATCTCAGCCTAGTTCATACTGCCGCTATCATGGCCAGTGTCCGGCAGGAATTCTTTACTGGATTTGTGTGCAATTACTTCTATCATAAAGAGGGCAGAGTGAACTTTAATGGAAGACAATAGTGAGGAAATAAATCCCTGCATTTTATGCTGAGTAAAGTTGATTGCTAACGCTGCTCTTGAGAGGTTAAGATATTACAAAAAAAAGGTGTTTTCTACCTACATGGCCACCATTGCATGCAAGCTCTGTGTACCGGGACTGGATGCTCTTGGATGGTGTGATTTCATACGTCCAGTACATGTATGTAAGAAAAATGAATTAGGCTAATATAACATTATATTATGACATTTTATGGCCTAAACATAAACATAAAATGCATGTATAAGCTATTATCATATAATACTTGTCCATCAATTTGTTTTGGCTAGTAGTTTTTTACAGCGTCTTGAAAAAGTAATCATACCCTGTGATCTTTTCCACAATTTTTAAAATGTATTTTCTTGGGATTTTATTTGATATACCAAAGCTACGTAACAAGCATTTGCGAAGTGTAAAAAATGAAACATGGTTTTCTAAATAGTTTAAAAATATAAATCTGAAAATTGGGACATGCGCTAATGAGATGTCGTTGGGGTCACGGAATTCGTGACGCACATCCGGCCTCGTTAGCGACGTCGTTGCGTGTGAAACACAGGAACGATCGTTAACGATCAAAAATACTCACCATATTGTTGATCGTTGACACGTCATTATAATCTCAAATATCGTTGCTGCTGCAGGTACGATGTTGTTCGTCGTTCCTGCGGCAGCACAAATCGCTATGTGTGACAGTGCAGGAACGAGGAACCACATCGTACGTGCGGCCGCCGCCAATGAGGAAGGAAGGAGGTGGGCAGGATGTTACGGCCGTTCATCTCCGCCCCTCCGCTTCTATTGGGTGGCCGCATAGTGACGCCGCTGTTACGCCGAACGAACCGCCCCCTTAGAAAGGAGGCGGTTCGCCAGCCACAGCGATGTCGCTAGGCAGGTAAGTATGTGTGACGGATGTTAGCGATGTTGTGCGCCATGGCCAGCGATTTGCCCGTGACGCACAACTGACGATGTCGCTGTGTGTAAAGTGCCCTTAATACCCCTAAATAAAATTCTGAGTGACCAATTACCTCTAGAAGTCAACTAAATAGTAAATTGAGTCCACCTGTGAATAATGTATGCTAAGTATAAGTACAGCTGTTTTGTGAAGGCCTATTCTGTGATTAGCGATCAAAAACCAAGGAAAACACTAAACAGGTCAGGGATACAGTAGTGGATAAAAGTAAAAAGTAAAACAGGGTTAGGTTATAAAAAAAGAGCCCAAACTCTGAACATCTCACAGAGCATTGGTCAATATATCATTCAAAAATGGAAGGAGTATTGCACAACTGAGAACCTACCAAGACATGGCCATCCACCTAAACTGACATCCCAAGCAAGGAGAGCACTAAGTACAGAAGCAGCAAAGAGGCCCATGTTCACTCTAGAGTAGCCACAGAAATCCACAGCTCAGGTGGGAGAGTGTGTCCACAGGACAACTATGAGTCGTATATTCCACACCTCTGGCCTTCATGGGAGAGTGGCAAAAATAAATCCTTTTCATAAATTCCAGCCATAAGAAGTAGTTTGCTGTTTGTAGAGGACACAGCTAGCATGTGGAAGAATGTGCTGTGGTCAGATGAAACCAAAGTAGAACATTTTAGGCTGAATGCAAAACACTATGTGTGGCAGAAAACTAATCCTGTACATCACTCTGAAAACACTGTTAAACATGGTGGTTGCAGTGTAGGGGGCATCCCTACAAGAGGTACGCATCACCTTTAAGGGACAGCACCCCTGTGTCTGTTCTCATGAACTGGCCGGTGCTGCTAGTTTGCTCCCCTGTGTAACTGGACTCTTGTTTTAGCCTGCTGAAAGAACAGGAAAATGAGGGGAGGACAGAGTGTGTGTTGTGGGCGGAAACAGGTTACAAGAGAGAAATTGTCCAGTGGTAAAAAGCTAGGAGAACTGCGGTGCCAGGGGAATTACAGGACTGGTGCAAGAGTCTTACCGTAGCCGGTCTGTGAGTGACCTCTGAAAGCAGTGGGGTAAAGCCGAACTGAGTGGAGGAAACCCCCAAGGCCAGCGAAGTCTAAACTAGGAGCCAGGAAGGGAGAACAGGTCTGTGATGGAGAAACAGAGTCTTGCAACCGTTTGGAGAATTACACGCCAAGTTGATTCTGGAACTGAATCCCTAGCATCTTAACTGAGCGTCTTTCAGCGGTCCCATGACCAGGAAAGTACTGGGAGTGCACTCCATAGGGCTTAAGCCTGCTTTACACGTTGCAATTTCACATACGATATCGTATGCGATTTGCAACGCCCCCATCGTATGTGCAGCACGTTCAATTTGTTGAACGTGCCGCACAAACGATTAACCCCCATCACAAATACTTACCTTCCATACGACCTCGATGTGGGCGGCGAACATCCACTTCCTGGAGTGGGAGGGACGTTCGGCATCACATCGACGTCACGCGGCAGCCGGCCAATAGAAGCGGAGGGGCATAGCTGAGCGTTACGTAAACATCCCGCCCACCTCCTTCCTTCCGCATTGTGGGCCGGGAGCCGCAGGACGCAGGTAAGATCTGTTCATCATTCCCGGGGTGTCACACACTGCGATGTGTGCTACCCCGGGAACGTTGAACAATCTGACGTTCAATTCTAGAGAAATTAACGATGTGCATGCGATGAACGTTTTAACGTTCAATCGAAATCGCACGTACCTGCCACACACTGCAATGTACCTTACAATGCCGGATGTGCGTCACTTACGACGTGACCCCGCCGACACATTGCAAGATATATTGCAGCGTGTAAAGCAGGCTTTAGTGTAGGCCTCATAAACCAGAGCGCGTTATCCATGCAGCCCTGTTAACTGAGGCCAGTAAGGTTATTGTGTAGTGTAGCAACTGTTTTGTTTATGTTTGTTCCACAATTGTAATCTTGCATGTGTGATAGTTGGGGTTATGTGCAGTTTGCCGGCCCCATCTAATAGCTGAAGATTGTAAAATCTATTGTTCAATATCCTCCTGACTGCTTTTACCGTTGTTGTGCGTCTTGCCTGTAAATAAAGCAATCTCTTGCTTATGTGACCTCATCTTGTGTTTCGTAGTCATACTCTGCACCGAGGTGGACTGCCGGTCCCATTGCTACAAGTGGCGCTGCACGCAGCATACGAATCCCGAAATGGAGGCAGCAGACAACAACAGCGAAAATGCCATTGGTCAAGCTGATGCTAATGCTGGTGTGGTTGCTGCACGCATTGGGGGAACACCTGCACGCACACTCCCAATGAGCACCATATTTAATGTAGTACCTAAATTTGACGGCAGTAACATGCCCCTGTCCGAATGGGTGTTCCAATTGCAATGACTGCCCTGGAGAGAGAAGCCTGCAGAATCATATGATCTTGTCGACATCAACACTTACTGAACAGGTATATGTACAGTATTATCCTATGGTTAGACTAGCCCAAAATTTCTCCATGCATTGTCATTTGATAGTTGTCTTTCATCTGCACTTGCACTTTATTCTAGGCCTACATGGTACTTGATATATTGATATAGCCGTCCCCGATTGACAAGCACTCCCCGTGTTTCTTGTGTAAGTGGATCTCATCACCTATCCTGATTAGCTATAACACAGCTATATAATAAATATAAATTTCTACTGTATATACTGGACTTTTGGAGTTGGTTTTCTTTTGTTCTTTTCCGGTTGCTTAATACATAACAGTAATAGTCGTGGGTGTGCTCCTTTTAAATTTATGTTGAGGTTTCTTTATTCTTGGTCTTGTGTCGTTTACAGACTGCCCTCTTTAATACACACATCATTTAATTCAAACACCTGAAAATGTGAATGGCTTTTTTTTCTGCTTCATGGATAACTACAAGCCCCTTTCAAATGAATATAACACTTGCAGAAATTTTATAAACCAATCTGCTCCTTATGAATATACACTGTGGGATTACAGCTCACTCGGGTACATATTGAGGTTGACACAGGAACCGATTCCATTTAAATGTCGGCTGGTTTATTCCATCTTCATAAACTACTCCACAGGATAAACATAAACACCCTTTTTCCAGATACATAGTAAGGAACAGAAAAAAAATATAAACAGTTCATAGGTGCTGCAGGGTCTGCCTGCTCAGGATAGTGTCCATCTCTTCAACAGAAATCACACCACTGGAAGTCTGCACACCTCCATACACAGACACAAACTGAGACTACAGATCTACAGATCTCCATTTTACTTGAAGTACCACATCCCAGCGTGGCGATATGGGACCAGTCATTACCACCAATTTCTCTGACTGCTCGTAAACCCGGCCATGCATTCCCTATTAACCCTCTCAGCATCTAACATGCTGGAGCCTTGCAACCTCGATGATATGTTGCGGGTGGCGGGGCGCTGCGCTCGCTAACGCTCGGGTCCGGCGCTGCTGCTGCTGCTCGGTGGCTCGAGCGGTGGGCCGGATCCGGGGACTCGAGCGGCGCTCCTCGCCCGTGAGTGAAAGGGTGTGGTTTGGTTTGGGGATTTTGTCCGTGACACCACCCACGGTTTGTGGTGAAGTTGGGACACCACCGCTGCTCTAGACGGGGATCCCGGGAGCGATAACAGGGAGCAGCCGAGATGTTTCTCTCCCCTCCGTGGGTAGGGGGTTTTTGGTGGTCCCGGGGACCGGTGATGGTGACTGGAAAGTGGATGGCGGGGTTTGGTGAGGTGCAGGGTCGCGGGGGCAGCGCAGTGCCAGACGGCACGGTGGTACTCACTCAGCCAATAATGTAGACGGAGTCTCTGGTAAAACAGACGGCTGGATGGACAGGTCCCGTAGCCGGCTGCTGTAGTTTCTCCCCTGACTCCAGGCTAATAGTGTGCGTACTTCCCCGCACTTTCTTTATATGCTCCTCCTGTGCTCCGGTTTCCAGCTGGCTCCCCGGTTCGGTACCGGACAGGCCACCACCCTGTCCCGGCTACCTACGGTTCCACCAGGACTGTCTTCCCGGCCCCTGAAGACGGCCACTACTGTCTGCCTGACTGACTACAAGAGGGTCCTAGGCTCCAACCTAGGCCCCTGTCTGCTTCTGCCTCTCTGCACACCTCCTCTCCATTCCACTACCTGGACTTGTCTCTGTTGTTTCCTGCCTCAGACCAGCTAGACTCCTCGGTGGGCTTGTCCATATGCCTGACTCCGCCCACCTGGTGTGTCTGTCTGAACCTGAGGGAGGAAATCAGGTCTCACTGGAGATGACTGCTGTGACCTGCTGGGGGTGGGGGTGTGTGTGTGTTGTTACCTGTGGCCCCTGGCTAGTCCAGGGTGCCACAGATACATATCTCCCTTTCTGGAATTTCCTGGTGACCTTCTAACATACTACGACTCTGCACACACTTGTGGGGCTTGGCACTTTCTGCAATTAAACAATAGAGCCTTGATAGAGCATCCACAACCACATATCCGTGCAACTTCCTTGACCTATGTTCAACATGGAAGTTAAAGTTTTGGAGTACTAAAAATCATCTGGCCACCTGGGCTTTATTCTCCCTCATCTACCTGAGTGGGACATGGTCTGAGACTAGCCTAAACTGTCAGCCTAAAAGGTAATACCTTAACCTGTCAACCACACACTTAATGGCAAGCACTCCTTCTCCATGGTGGAATAGCTCTTTTTGCAGATGACAGTTTCTTACTCAGGTAGAGTATTGGATTTTCTTCTCCATTTACATCCTGAGACAAAACAGCCCATAATCCGAGCTCTGAGGCATCCGTCTGGACCACAAATTAATTCTTGAAGTCGGATGTCACGAAGACCAACTGTTTATAGAGGGCTAGCCATAATCCTTGAAAATCAGTCTGCACTTCTGACGTCCATTTGGCCATAGCCAATTGCATACCTTAAATGGTGGTTGGTCAGGGGTACAGCCATAATTGCAAAGTTCAGGATGGCCGTCTGTAGTGTCCCACAATCCCAAAAAATGCCATAACTTGCTTCTTTGATAGCAGTTTTGGCCAATTTTGAATTACATTCACTTTGTTTATTTGGAGCTTGATTTTGCGAATACCTACTACATGGTATAGTTATTTGGCCTCCTCATCCCCATTGCATACTTTTTGGGGTTTATAGTAAACCCTGCCTTCCTTAGAGCAGCAAACACTGCCTGGAGCTTTCTTAGGGGACTTCTTCAGTCCATGCTGAAAATCACAATGTTGTCTAGATGAGCTGTGGCGTACTTCTTGTGGGGAACTAAGTTCCGATCAATGACCCTCTGGAAGGTGACTGGAGCTCCTTGCAGCCCAAATGACATCCTTGTATACTGAAAGCACCAGTCAGGCATAGAGAAAGCTGTTTTCTCCTTAGCTTCTTGAGACAGGGGGATTTGCCTATACCCGATGGTATAGGTTAGGTCAAGGGTGGTAATATAGCAAGGCAGTCCTAGACTCCCAATTAGCTCATCGACACAAGGTATCGGATACACATTGTAATGAAGTCTCCAAATTCAGAGTCTTCAATCGCCATTGGGTTTAGGCACTAAAACAATGGGGCTGGACCAGCAGCTCTTAGACTCTTCAATAATGCCAGGTTCAACATTCACTTACCCTCCTCTAAGACAAGCTGTCGATGGGCCATG
The DNA here is from genome assembly GCF_048569485.1 of Anomaloglossus baeobatrachus. Taxonomy (NCBI): domain Eukaryota; kingdom Metazoa; phylum Chordata; class Amphibia; order Anura; family Aromobatidae; genus Anomaloglossus; species Anomaloglossus baeobatrachus. Next base: position 243,598,825 of record NC_134358.1, on the reverse strand, counting down.
GGGAATCGGTGAGGCTTCCAGTTCACCAGCACATGAAGTTCCGCAAGAATCTTGTGTTCCATGATCTGTGTACATCCCGGCAATTCTGAAAACAGGTCTCCCTTTCATTGGAGCAATTCCTGGCACTGCAGTTTCTGGGGTGATGACAGTGTCTTTGCCACCATGACATCCTTAATATCAGCTTCAGGATTGTCCACCAGACATGCAGTTTCAACTAGCTCCCTATCTCGCAACAACTTGGTCAGGTTGATGTGGCATACTTGATAGGGCTTTTGTCTTCCTGGCTAGAGGACTTTATAGTTTACCTACCCAAGTTTTTCTACCACTTCATATAGTCCCTGGCATTTGGCCAGAATATTGCTCTCAACTGTAGCAATCAGCACTAAAACTTAGGCGACTTTACACGTTGCGACATCGGTAACGATATATCGCCGGGGTCACGTCATTAGTGACGCACATCCGGCGCCGTTACCGACATCGCAGCGTGTAAACCCTAGGAGCAACGATCACCGATCGCAAAAACGTCAAAAATCGTTGATCAGTGACACGTCACTTCTTTTCATAATATTGCTGCTGCTGCAGGTACGATGTTGTTCGTCGTTCCTGCGGCAGCACAAATCGCTATGTATGACACTGCAGGAACGAGGAACCACATCGTACCTGCGGCCGCCGCCAATGCGGAAGGAAGTAGGTGGGTGGGATGTTATGTCCCGCTCATCTCCGCTTATATTAGCTGGCCGCTTAGTGACGTCGCGGTGATGTCGCTGTGACGCCGAACGCACCTCCCCCTTGAAGGAGGGATTGGTAGGCAGTCACGGCGACGTCGCCGACCAGGTATGTGCGTGTGAAGCTGCCGCAGCGATAATGTTCACTACGGCAGCAATCACCACATATCACATGTGCGATGGGGGCGGGTGCTATCGCGCTCGACATCGCTAGCAATGTCGCAGCGTGTAAAGCCCGCCTTAGTCTCCAGGACAGATTTGTCTCATCCTTGCTGACCGATTGTAGATCCTCGCCTGGGCCTCTTGTGCCCTGAGAAGGCTTTCCTTCATGATAGGCATCACCTGTGAAGTACTCTCCTACTAATGCTCTTCTAGGGTGTAACTTTGCTTTCCCAGATCTCCTTCGCTATGTCTTGGAGTCCTTGAGCATGTCAGCCATAAAGGAGTTCAAACAGAGAAAACCGCGTAGAGGCCTCGGGAGCTTCTCTAATGAAGAACATCAGATTCAGCAGCAGACAAACCCAGGTCCGGCCATCTTTCTTTACAACCTTCCTGAGCACGGCTGTCGAGCTTTTGTTGAACCTCGCTATGAGACCGTTTATCTGCAGATGATATATGAATGTCCTGAGTTATGTAATCTGGAGGGCTTTACTCAATTCTCTTATAACTTTTGACATGAAGGATGTCCCTTGGTCTGTCAGGATTTCCTTTAGTAGTCCCATCTGGGAGAATGCATGGACTAACTCACGGACAATACTCCTAGCGGAGGAGGTCCTAAGTGGTAATGCCTTTTGGTAACGTGTCACTTAGTCCAGGACAACTAGGATATATTGATGCCCCTGGTGGACTTGACTAAGGGTCCCACTAAATCCATAGCAATTTGGTAAAGTGGAACCTCTATGATGGGTAACAGCACTAAGGGACTATGGAAGTGAGTGACCTGAGTGGTTAGATGGCAGGTGGGATAGAACCTGCAATAGTTCACAATCTTTCAGTGACATCCAGGCCAGTAGAACCTCTGAAGGATCAACTCTTGGGTTTTGTCTATGCGCAGATGACCACTCAAGATATGAGAATAGGCCATGTCTAACACGTTAAGCCAATATGACCCTGGAACCAACAGTTGCTGGTGTTGGCCCCCAGTTCCTGAACTTCTTATTTAGAATCATAACATTATCAAATGCCCCTTTAAGATTTAGGTCCCTAAGTTGAGTAGTCCCAAATTTCCCCCAAAGACCCCCAACTCAGGTATGTTGGCCTGATGGGACGCCATGTCATCCTCATCGCCAACGAGCACAAACAAGGGAAAAGTGCGCTGGAGTTTAAGGTTGAACTGGCTCTCTTCTGAATAACTGGGCACCCCCATCTTCTGCCACAAGTTACAAAGAATAAGGTAAATTCCTACCCTATTATAACCAGGTGTAACAGGTCCTTGAGTACATGTATCTCATAGGATTTGGAGCCACAGCTAGTTTCTATTAACACTCTGGCCACCACGTAATCCTTACAGTTTCCGTGAATACAGCAGACGCCATGATCTTTCCAATAATCAACTGGTGGGTAAGTGTGACTCTTACCAGAGTCACCAAACTCCCTGAGCCCAGGAATCCAGTGTTTGGTACACCATTGCTTAATACAGTCATGTCTATGTCCCTTTGCTGGGTTGACAGTCCCCACTGCAGGCCAGATAGATGTAATATGAACAGAAAACAAATAAATTGAATTAAGCCAGCTCACCCAATATTGTAGTCCTTGTGGAAGGAGCACGGAATCGCTCTGACAAGTGAGGGGAATGCAAATCCAAATATAGAAAAATATCCAGCTCCAAAAATCAGCTAAAATCAAATAAATTGCTGAGACCTTCAGCAATGGCTCAGCTGCCCTGGGGTCCTTAGATGCCCTCCACTTGTGGCTCTATTACTCTTCATTTGGGTTTTGGCTTCTTTTCTGTAACCCCAGTATGACAATCAAAATCACTTGGGTTTCCCCATGGACCTCTTGACTATCTGGTTCCTTTCTACCTAGCCCACCAGGTCATCAGCATTCTAGGTATCTCCCTGCATAACCCAGGGCTGTACCAGCTTCGGAAGGGAGTGAATCAATCGATCCATGACAACAAGCTCCACCATCTGCGCTGGGTGGAGGACTCTGACTGCAACTACTTTTGGACTAAATGCAACAAGTCAAACATTTGGGAGCAGGGAGGTTAGTTGCTGTGATACGCCCAATGGTGAACCCATTGCGCATAGATGGTCAGAATCACTCCTAAATGAGCCAATATCTCAGTTTTTAATTAATATATTATTTTGCATCCTGCAAGTCCAAGTCATAACAGGCTTTTGGCAGCTCTCTGGTCAGATATGGCACCAACACCTCCATCCACTACTTCAAAAGCAGTCTCGCCTATACTGTGATCCTTTCAAACACTGTCAAAAATGTCTCAATATTGTCACCAGGGATCATCTTCTGCATCACACTCCTTACCGCTTTCCGGACATGTGAGTCATTACCTTGAAAGATTGCCCTGCCACGGACTGCTTCTACCTGCCGCTGCTATTGTTAGACGTGTTGCAGCAAAAGTTTATTTGTCTCCTGCTGGGCTTGCTGCTGCATATTGGCCTGTATCAGCTGACTATTAGTCTCCTGCTGAACTTGCTGCTGCTGTACATTGGCCTACACCAGCTGCTTGATTAACTCCTCCATGCTGTCTGACTGCACTTCCAAACGTATGTCTGCCTTCACCCAGGACATGCAGATGGTCCTCAGCAGTCACATGTGCTCCCTTAGAATCTTTCCCGCACTTCTAGCGCTAACTGTGGGATTACAGCGCACTCGGTGCACGTTAAGATAGACACAGTAACCATTTCTATTTAAATGTCAGCTGGTTTATTCCATCTTCGTAAACTGCTCCACATAATAAATATAAACACCCTTTGACAGGTACAAAGTAAAGAACAGAAAAAAATGAACAGTTCACAGGTACTTTGAGGTCTGTCCTCTCAGGATAGTGTCCGATTCTTTAACAGGAGTCACACCGCTAGAGGTCCGCACACCTCCATACTCAGACACAGACTGAGACTAACCTCTCAGCATTTAACATGCTGAAGCCTGCTTCCAGGCTTCCATCACCGAGGTTATCAACATTGATGATACATAGCTTCCTTCCTGGACTCTCCCAGCAAATATCTTACAACCTTTTAAGGTTTTTAACTTTGCTGAAATGTTCAATTACATAATTGTTTGAGTCTTCTGGCAAATGATTTTGGACTGAAATCTCTGGAAATGTACCAATAACTGTTTCTGCAGTGGGCCAACTATTTGGTGCATATGAAATGCCCGCGCCGGGGCCTGCAGAGATGGCATGGTCACCGGGCCGGTGGTATTCATGGTCAGGCTGTGAGTGGCCCAACCCGGCTTCCGTGACCCCGGCGGGTTTCAATAAAAGGAAAGTCCAACAGTCAGTCCGGTGTGACATGGAAGATGGAAAGAGGGTAACGGGGTTCCTGGGGAGCTTACCATCATTGCAGCAGCCACTGAGCTATCGGCCTCCTCTGCCGCAGCTCTCCCCCAAGAAACGGTATGGGATGGGGACGGGGGGTGCTAGCAGCGCCACCCGTGGTATGCGCCAGGTGTTCAGCCGCCGCTTCACAGTCTCTCTCCGGGGCAGGTGTTACCAACAGCCAGATGGAATCGCTCCCCACGGGTGGAGCAGGGAAGCCCCAGGAGGTTAGTGAGACCCAGGGCAACAGTCCTCAGGGACACCAGGGGCACAGGGCGGCGGCATCTACTCACACCAGTCACTGAGTGCGGGTTCCAGTTTCTCTTTATTCACAGTCCGTCTTACATATCACCCGGGTGCTGGTCCTCGCCGCCTTTAGCCTCTGGTCGGTCCCGGGCAGGTAGGAGGAAGGGTCCGGTGAGGTGTTCTGGGCGGTCTCTCTCTCTTTGGGTGCATTAATGCTGTCCCCGTGGCATGGAGTATCTTGGGGAACCGCTGCCATTCTGTCTCTCTCTCTTCCAGTAGCGCATAACACCAACCACCACCGGGTACAACATTCTCCAAAGATCCCCAGTGCCCAGCTCCATCCCCTTCCTCTAGATGTTAATAGCCCTGGTCTCGTGGCATCTCCTCAGCAGGTAGGTTTTTCCCCTGAGGTCTGTGCTCTCTCACAGCCTCTGTCGTTCTGCCTGCTCTGCACTGAACTCACTCATTCAGGTCCCCCTCCCCTTGGGTTGTCACGGGGACCTGCACACCTGCTCATTAAGGAGACAGGATGAGTCATGAGGCTCAAACTACATGCTGCAAAAGCTATTAACTCATTCCTGCCAGTGTGATGTGTGTGTGTGGGTGTGTGTGTGTGTGTACTTCACTCATTCTGCCCGGGAAAAATGGGAGTAATATTTAATACACTGTAACGACCCGGCTGCAGGGGCATTACACATACTCTGCTGCTATTCAGACTCCATTTCACTTAGTACAGTTATATGAAGACTGAAGCTGGCAACCAAAGAATTCATGACTTTGACTTAAAAGGATTCCACCCAAAATCTGCTAGAAAAACTGCCCCATAAAATGAACACAGTGTACACACATTGTGGTACACATGTTCTGTCTTATGTCACTTATTTTAACCATTTCAAGGTTTGGAAATCCTGAAGTATTTTCAAAAAAGTGACATGCTCTCACTGTAAGAGGCTTCATAATAGAGAGAGAAAGATACCGCAAGAACAATAGCAAAGCCACCTTGGAAAAATAACTGCTGGTGTTTTACGGAAGCTGCTTTCTCAGGGAAAAGTTGGTGGCTGTGCCAATGTCTAAATGGCGCTGTGTGCACTTACCCGGACAGTGTTCACACTGACTTTTGCAGGTGCTTTTAAAGCAGAAACTCTCCAAAATCCACAAGAAGTTTAAAAATCTAGAGTTTTGACAGGAAAGTTTTTGCTCCGAAAACACCTGAAAAAAAACTTGATGTGAATAGGCCCTTTAGCCTGTGTACACAGAGTATTTTAGGTGTTTTTGGTTTTAGCTTATCTTCTCCAAAATCCTGCTAAACAAAAACCTCAAAAACGTCTAATTAATTTCTTTGGAAAAATCACCTTGCTGTTCATATGAGTGGAACCAGAAAAGGGTTTGAAAAATGCCATGTGGTAAAAACAAAGTGCATGTCACATCTTTGAAGCACTGGAATCCGCTCCAAATTAGCCACTGTCCAATCAAAAACCCTTCAGGAAAAAAATTATTTCAAAACTTTTCAAATTCTCGCCTCCATTTTGTGAAGTGGTTTCTGCTTGAAAACTCATGTTTTCTGAACTCCCCTCAAAAAAAAACAAATTCTTTGAAAACATAGTCATACATTTTGGGTGGGTTCATCTGTAGCACCTCAAATGCTGTGAGGGATACGTCATAAGTGGATTGTTATTTCAATTTTAACTAAAATTTTACTTTACGTTGATTTTATTAAATGTTTTAAATTATGCATTGTACACCCGTATATTAACAATAAAAATCCTTAATCTGACTTGAAAAAGAATTAAAATGCAATGATAGCATAATTATAAGAAAACGGAATTCGAATGGGCGCTCAGTGTTACGAATTGAATAGATTATATCCAGAAGGCATGGAGCAGGTGAGGAATTCATCTCCAGTTAAAGTCTAAAATATTGAAATAATTCCATGAGGAATGGAAATTAATTTTAGGTACAGAAATAAAATAAATTCAGGATTCAAAGTCTTTTTCATTAATATTTTTTCACATTTGATCTTACAACATTTCAGAAAAGTTGAATTGTCCTGACATTGTCTTTGTCTTCCTCATATCTATGCTTTATGTATCATCGATAAGCCAGACCATAGAAAAATGATTAGTAAGTGGCCAATCACTGTTACCTCCTCCAATCACTGTCCGGTTTTAATCTCATCTGGTGGGGGCTGGGAAGGCAACAAAGCGCTCAGGTGGAGCCATAGCTTACATTTATTTCAATGTAGAGGAACCAGGCATGCTCTATGCTGAAGGAGACCCACTTTTCAGACATCCATGATTAATGCTGTATAAGCTTTCCTATCAAAAAGGCTATAAATTAAATTGTAAAGGGTTGTTACAGTATTACATTATTAAGTAAGAGTCTTATCACAGGGGTAAAGTACTGTAGACTCCATATTCAACTATATGGAGGATTGCTGATGTGGTACCGATATTTAAGAAAGGTAAGAGGGTAGATCCAGGCAACTACCGTCCAGTAAGCCTGACATCAGTAGTATGCAAAGTTTTTGAGGGCATTTTAAGGGATGACATGCAAAAATATATTGCAGAAAATAATATGATAACTGACAAACAGCATGGATTCATGAAAGATAAGTCGTGTCTAACCAACCTGTTGGGGTTCTATGAGGGGGTAAGTGCAAACCTGGATATTGGTAATGCAGCTGATGTGATTTATTTGGACTTTGCAAAGGCATTTGATACTGTACCACATAATAGCCTTATACTAAAGCTCCAGAAGCAAGGACTAGGGGACACAATATGCAACTGGGTAAGGAATTGGCTAAAAGATAGGAAACAAAGAGTAGTCATAAATGGTACATTCTCTAAATGGGCCATAGTCAGCAGTGGGGTGCCGCAGGGATCTGTGCTAGGACCGATTCTTTTTACTCTCTTTATTAATGACCTTGTGGATGGGATTGATAGTACAGTGTCAGTCTTTGCCGATGACACCAAACTATGTAGGATATTAAAAACTGACCTGGATAGTACAATATTACAAAAAGATCTGGATAAGATGTCAGAATGGGCAGATACTTGGCAAATGAGATTTAATGTTGATAAATGTAAAGTAATGCACCTAGGACAGAGTAATCCTATAGCTGCGTATACATTAAATGGAAGTAAACTCGGGACTACAGAACAGGAGAAGTACTTGGGTATTCTCATTACAAATAAGCTGAGCAGCAGCACTCAATGTCAAGCAGCAGCTGCTAAAGCAAACAAGATTCTAGGGTGTATAAAAAGAGAGATTAGATCCCGTGATCCCAACGTATTGTTACCCCTCTATAAATCACTTGTAAGGCCACATCTGGAATACGGGATCCAGTTTTGGGCTCCACATTTTAAAAAGGACATTCAGAAGTTAGAGTCAGTTCAAAGGCGGGCAACTAGACTATTACAAGGAATGGAAGGCCTCCCATATGATGACAGGTTGAAAAAGTTAGATATGTTTAGCTTAGAAAAAAGACGTCTCAGAGGAGATCTCATTTATAAGTATAAATACATGTGTGGTCAATATAAAGGACTGGCACATGACTTATTTCTTCCAAAGACAGTACTAAGGACCAGGGGGCACTCACTGCGAGTGGAAGAAAAGCGATTCCGAAACCTAAATAGGAAAGGGTTCTTTACAGTTAGAGCGGTCAGACTGTGGAATACACTACCACAAGAGGTAGTAATGGCAGACACTATAACAGCTTTTAAAAAAGGGCTGGATGATTTCCTCAGTACACAAAACATTGTTGGTTATAAATGACTTAGTGACTAAATGTAGAACTGGTGGAGGAAGGTTGAACTAGATGGACCTAGGTCTTTTTTCAACCTAAGTAACTATGTAACTATGTAACTAATTTCAGACATTAGGTGAGATTTATGTAAAAGTGTCTAACATTTAAGGTGTATTTGTGCCGCCCCCGTGCCAGCAGCCGCCGCTGCTCGGATCCGGACCTTCTGGGGGGTGGCTCGAGGGTCTCCGGACCCAGGGGATCTCGCGGACACGCTGAATAAAAGGGAGACGTAGATGTACGGGCTAGGCCGTATTAAGTTCCTGACGCCACCCATGGTGTGTGATGAGATGGGACACCACCGCTGCTGTTATGGAGCACCCGGGGGAGATCTAGTGGCAGCTGGATGTTAACCGCTCCATAGGTAGGGATGGTTGCCCCGGGACCCAGTGTCTTTGTGCAGGGTATAGCAATGGCAAGGGCCGGCGCACCCGGACGTGCAGGGGAATGTTTGGTTACTCACAGTAAATGAATCACACGATTCTTTTGGCAAACCAAAGGTGCTGGTGGCCGGCCGCCGCGGCCGGTTGCATTCAGGTCCCCCAGCCAGGCTGGTGGTCACTGTTCTATTCCTCTGCACTTGTTTTGTGTATGATTGACTGCCTGGTCTGGAACTCAGGAGTCCGCTCCCGGCTGGATGTGGCCTAAGGAGCCGTGCCCGCAGACACTGGCCCGTGTGAGCTATGGGCCCTGGCGGTGGCCTCCTATCCTTATCGGTAGGCTGTTGTCTTCTATTAGGGACTTTGGGTGGGACAGGACCTATAATCCTGGCCTCAATCGGTTAATTAGCTAGGCCGCTGGTTTCAGTCCTGGCTTCAGGGTCCGAGTACCCCCTCTGTGCTACGGTTTCCGGGTCAGTTCCCCGTGTTGGTACCGGCAGGCTACAACCCTGTCCCGGTCCACCTCGGTTCTGCCGAGCCGTTTTCCCGTCTCCTGCTGACGGAGACCACCGTCTGCCACCTAGCCAAGGTACCAGGGCTCCGACCCTGGCACCGTTCAACTTGAACTTCCTCTGCTGGAGCTACACCTAGCTCCAGCCCACACTCCTCTCAACTCAAACTACAAACTGATCTGCTTGTTTTCCTGCCCCGGGCTGTCTAGGCTGCCTGGTCCCGCCCACTGGTGTGTCTGTCTTTCCCTAATGGGGGGTGACTAGGGTTTCAGGTCAGCTGTTTGTTACCTAGGTGAAGGAAGGTGTTGTGTGGGGGCCTATCTGTGACTACCTGGTTTTGCCAGGGCGTCACATATTCATATGATGCAAAAATACAAAAAATGCTTTTAAACTTCTATTTTTTTAAACAAATGTTTTTATATAAATTTTTGTGTTTAAAGTTTGTACCAGGGACTGGCTGGTAAATTTTAACATGGGGATCAAGCACACAGCAGTGGCCCATGAGCAGCAGCCCATCCCTTTTGTATTTACCCCTGGCTGCTTCATAAAAGGAGTAGCGGTTACAAGGCTTCAAAAAGATAAGACCAAGCCAGTTATGAGATAGTTGGGGTCAAATGCCTACTAGATTCTCATCTACTTCTATGAGTGTGCTACTGAGAGAGGTATCTGAGATTCTAGTTGGCTTATGACCATAACTATGTAAATTATACACTTGCGATCACTACTCTAGTAATACATAATGGGTGGCTATTTTCCTATTTGGTGGGCTGTACGGGAGCCATTATACTACTTGGAGGGCTATGTGAGGGCCAATTATACTGTTTGGAGGGCTATGTAGGGGCCTTTATACTGTGTGCAGCCTATTTTATAGTATGGGGGATTGTGTTAGGTCCGCCATACTATGTGAATGGTTGTGTGGGAGCCATCATACTGTGTGGATGGTTGTGTTGGAGCCATCATACTGTATGGATAGCTGTGATATGGCCATCATACTGTGACAAGGGGTACAGATGGCAATTATACTGTATAGAGAGAGGGCTATTTGGGGGTCATCAAGCTGTGTATGGCGGACTGTGGGACTCTGGTGACCATTATACTATGTTGATCTCAGTGTGGGGACATCATACTCTATGTAAGTGGGGGAACTACTGTAGAGTCATCATAGTGTGTGTGTGTGTGTGTGTGTGTGTGTGGGGGTTCTTTCACTATAGGGATATATTACTGTGTGCCACACTTTTGTTGGCATCGTACTTTATGGAGGTCATGAAACATGTATCTTAAGGCATGGAAACAGTAAGCTGCTACAGTAGGTGTAAACATACTAAGGGACGCAAAATTGTGACAAATGATCTTCTATGACCCCAATGATTATTATTATTTTTGTTAAGGGCCCAATTACGACGTCTGCTATGGGGCCCCATGATTTCTCTGTATGCCCCTACCAGTTCCTATTTTTTTGTGCATAGTTTAGTCACTTCACATTATTTCCATGGCAAAGGTTTGGTTTTTTTGGCAGCAATTCTTCCATGAAGACCACTTCTTGCCAATCTCTTCTGAACTGTAGACTAGTGTACCTAGACTCTAGATTGCTGTCAGGCCTGAGCTGATGGCACTGCTGGGACATCTTCTGATATACAGGGAAATAAGCATGATTCGCCTTTCATCTGCTGTACTGTTTCCTTTGACAAACATTGCCTCTATTGTCCTCCACATTGCCCATTTTATGTTGTGCACAATGTAAAAAATACAGGCAGACATTTATCCATCATGAAATACCATCAGGGAGGCGTTTGATTTGTTCCAAATTTATTCTGCATCAGTACAATAATCCAAAACATACAGCCAATGTCATTAAAAAGGTTATCCACTACTTGGAGAACCCTTTCTCATTCCCCATGTTTGTCCCCATTAATATAAAAAAACTTATACCTACCTCCTGCCATTCCAGCAGTGTTAGGTTCGCATTCCCGGGGATCACATAAGGTTATGATGTCACGCGAGCCCCATGCCCAATCACCGCCAGCTCCTCTCTCAGCCACCCTCAAACACAGGAGCAATCAAGAGGAAGTAAGAGCTGTGGCTGGCCGCTCACATCTTGTTAATAATTTATATGTCCAAAGGCAGAGAGACAAAAAACAGCAGTGATTGGGTGCGGGATTCACGTACCGACGTACCATCACAACTTCACTTGTGTGCTGAAACCACTGGAATGGGGCCAGCATAGGAGGAAAGTATTTTTTTGTTTTAATGGGGCTAAACATGAGTAAGGGGTTATTCTAGTAGTGGACAACTCCTTGAAGAACTATTTACAGCATAAATTAAGTATTTGCAAAAGACTACATCTACAGAGGATCTGTGGTTAGTTCTTCAAGATGTTTGGCAGAACCAAACTGCCAAGTTCTCTCAAAAACAGTGTGCAAGCATACGTAGAAATATTGATGCTTTGATGCTGTCCTGAAGGTAAAGGGTGGTCACATCAAATATTGATTATATTTAGATTTACGTTTTGACCAGTCACATTGAATTTTGTTCACTGATAAAAATAAACTACTAACACTTTTCTACTTTTTACTTTTAGCATTTTTTTCACACCTGCCTAAAATGTTTCCACAGTATTGTGAGTACATACACATACAGTGAGTACAATACACATACAGGTGCACAAGGGCAATACAGAGAGTTGGTCCCAGAAGCAGTCCAAGATAAATGTTCCAGTATATAGATACAGTTAGGTCCAGAAATATTTGGACAGTGACACAATTTTCGCGAGTTGGGCTCTGCATGCCACCACATTGGATTTGAAATGAAACCTCTACAACAGAATTCAAGTGCAGATTGTAACGTTTAATTTGAAGGTTTGAACAAAAATATCTGATAGAAATTGTAGGAATTGTACACATTTCTTTACAAACACTCCACATTTTAGGAGGTCAAAAGTAATTGGACAAATAAACCAAACCCAAACAAAATATTTTTATTTTCAATATTTTGTTGCGAATCCTATGGAGGCAATCACTGCCTTAAGTCTGGAACCCATGGACATCACCAAACGCTGGGTTTCCTCCTTCTTAATGCTTTGCCAGGCCTTTACAGCCGCAGCCTTCAGGTCTTGCTTGTTTGTGGGTCTTTCCGTCTTAAGTCTGGATTTGAGCAAGTGAAATGCATGCTCAATTGGGTTAAGATCTGGTGATTGACTTGGCCATTGCAGAAGGTTCCACTTTTTTGCACTCATGAACTCCTGGGTAGCTTTGGCTGTATGCATGGGGTCATTGTCCATCTGTACTATGAAGCGCCGTCCGATCAACTTTGCGGCATTTGGCTGAATCTGGGCTGAAAGTATATCCCGGTACACTTCAGAATTCATCCGGCTACTCTTGTCTGCTGTTATGTCATCAATAAACACAAGTGACCCAGTGCCATTGAAAGCCATGCATGCCCATGCCATCACGTTGCCTCCACCATGTTTTACAGAGGATGTGGTGTGCCTTGGATCATGTGCCGTTCCCTTTCTTCTCCAAACTTTTTTTTTCCCATCATTCTGGTACAGGTTGATCTTTGTCTCATCTGTCCATAGAATACTTTTCTAGAACTGAGCTGGCTTCATGAGGTGTTTTTCAGCAAATTTAACTCTGGCCTGTCTATTTTTGGAATTGATGAATGGTTTGCATCTAGATGTGAACCCTTTGTATTTACTTTCATGGAGTCTTCTCTTTACTGTTGACTTACAGACAGATACACCTACTTCACTGAGAGTGTTCTGGACTTCAGTTGATGTTGTGAACGGGTTCTTCTTCACCAAAGAAAGTATGCGGCGATCATCCACCACTGTTGTCATCCGTGGACGCCCAGGCCTTTTTGAGTTCCCAAGCTCACCAGTCAATTCCTTTTTTCTCAGAATGTACCCGACTGTTGATTTTGCTACTCCAAGCATGTCTGCTATCTCTCTGATGGATTTTTTCTTTTTTTTCAGCCTCGGGATGTTCTGCTTCACCTCAATTGAGAGTTCCTTAGACCGCATGTTGTCTGGTCACAGCAACAGCTTCCAAATGCAAAACCACACACCTGTAATCAACCCCAGACCTTTTAACTACTTCATTGATTACAGGTTAACGAGGGAGACGCCTTCAGAGTTAATTGCAGCCCTTAGAGTCCCTTGTCCAATTACTTTTGGTCCCTTGAAAAAGAGGAGGCTATGCATTACAGAGCTATGATTCCTAAACCCTTTCTCCGATTTGGATGTGAAAACTCTCATATTGCAGCTGGGAGTGTGCACTTTCAGCCCATATATATATAATTGTATTTCTGAACATGTTTTTGTAAACAGCTAAAATAACAAAACTTGTGTCACTGTCCAAATATTTCTGGCCCTGACTGTATATACATGCACACATCATATATATATATATATATATATATATATATATATATATATATCTCATTATATCTATATATATATCATTATATCTATATATATAATTGCCTTATTCTGTCTGTCTTTCCAGTGACAACCGTTGCATTGGCCGCTCGGCCCGGCCCCACCCCCCCGCACACGTTGGCCGCTAGGCCCCGCCCCTGGCACACATTGGCCGCTTGACCCCGTCCCCGGCACACGTTGGATGCTCGTCCCCACCCCCGGCACACGTTGGCCGCTCGTCCCCACCCCTGGCACACATTGGGCACCTATACACCTCCCCCCCAGGACTACTCCACCTATTACTATGGGGAGATAAGGTATGCACACCAGTGACTATGTAAGGGGAATATATGAAATAGCAGAAACTGCTGTGTGAATACTGACTTGAAAAATCCAATAGCTATATGTAAGAGTGAAAATGTGAAAAATGGAATCTGCATTACTGCCAAGAACATATGAATCAAGAGAAATTTAGCTACTGAATTGATCAATGCAACAGAGCCCCAACACCACGCCAAAGTACCTCTCCACGCTGGGGTCCCCAGCTTGTGCGCGTCCTCCCATGCAGTCAAAAAACCCCACCGTGTATGGGAAGCTGAGACCCAGGCTATCCATGCGCACGAAATGGATTGGCAATAGGTGTGGTTGGGGAGGGTTCACAAACGAAAAACTACTAACAATAACGAATAACGTTTGGAACACCATTCTAAGTCTGAACTGGGTGCAAAAACCTAAAAAAACATCACTATGGGGAGATAAGGTATGCACACCAGTGACTATGTAAGGGGAATATATGAAATAACAGAAACTGCTGTGTGAATACTGACTTGAAAAATCCAATAGCTATATGTAAGAGTGAAAATGTGAAAAATGGAATCTGCATTACTGCCATGAACATATGAATCAAGAGAAATTTAGCTACTGAATTGATCAATGCAACAGAGCCCCAACACCACGCCAAAGTACCTCTCCACGCTGGGGTCCCCAGCTTGTGCGCGTCCTCCCATGCAGTCAAAAAACCCCACCGTGTATGGGAAGCTATTTTGACTGCATGGGAGGACGCGCACAAGCTGGGGACCCCAGCGTGGAGAGGTACTTTGGCGTGGTGTTGGGGCTCTGTTGCATTGATCAATTCAGTAGCTAAATTTCTCTTGATTCATATGTTCATGGCAGTAATGCAGATTCCATTTTTCACATTTTCACTCTTACATATAGCTATTGGATTTTTCAAGTCAGTATTCACACAGCAGTTTCTGATATTTCATATATTCCCCTTACATAGTCACTGGTGTGCATACCTTATCTCCCCATAGTGATGTTTTTTTAGGTTTTTGCACCCAGTTCAGACTTAGAATGGTGTCCCAAACGTTATTCGTTATTGTTAGTAGTTTTTCGTTTGTGAACCCTCCCCAACCACACCTATTGCCAATCCATATCGTGCGCATGGATAGCCTGGGTCTCAGCTTCCCATACACGGTGGGTTTTTTTGACTGCATGGGAGGACGCGCACAAGCTGGGGACCCCAGCGTGGAGAGGTACTTTGGCGTGGTGTTGGGGCTCTGTTGCATTGATCAATTCAGTAGCTAAATTTCTCTTGATTCATATGTTCATGGCAGTAATGCAGATTCCATTTTTCACATTTTCACTCTTACATATAGCTATTGGATTTTTCAAGTCAGTATTCACACAGCAGTTTCTGCTATTTCATATATTCCCCTTACATAGTCACTGGTGTGCATACCTTATCTCCCCATAGTGATGTTTTTTTAGGTTTTTGCACCCAGTTCAGACTTAGAATGGTGTTCCAAACATTATTTGTTATTACTCCACCTATTAGACACCTCCCCCAGGACTACTCCTCCTATTAGACACCTCCCCCCAGGACTACTCATCCTATTAGACCTCTCCACCTGAGGACTACTCATCCTATTAGACACTTCCCCCCAGGACTACTCCTCCTATTAGACACCTCTCCCCCCAGGACTACTACTCCTATCAGACGCCTCTCCCCCCAGGACTACTCCTCCTATTAGACGCCTCTCCCCATAGAACTACTCCTCCTATTAGACGCCTCTCCCACCAGGACTACTCCTCCTATTAGACACCTCTCCCCCCAGGAATACTCCTCCTATTAGACGCCTCTCCCCCCAGGGACTACTCCTCCTATTATACTCCTCTCCCCCCTATGACTACTCCTTCTATTATACCCCTCTCCCCCCAGGACTACTCCTCCTATTATACGCCTCTCCCCCCAGGACTACTCCTCCTATTATACTCCTCTCTCCCCAGGACTACTACTCCTATTATACTCCTCTCTCCCCAGGACTACTACTCCTAATATACTCCTCTCTCCCCAGGACTACTCCTCCTATTATCCTCCTCACCCCCCCAGGACTACTCCTCCTATTATCCTCCTCACCCCCCCAGGACTACTCCTCCTATTATCCTCCTCTCTCCCCAGGACTACTCCTCCTATTATACGCCTCTCTCCCCAGGATTACTACTCCTATTATACTCCTCTCTCCCCAGCACTACTACTCCTATTATACTCCTCTCTCCCCAGGACAACTGCTCCTAATATACTCCTCTCTCCCCAGGATTACTACTCCTAATATACTCCTCTCCCCCCAGGACTACTCCTCCTATTATCCTCCTCACCCCCCAGGACCACTCCTCCTATTATAGTCCTCCTATTATACTCCTCTCTGAGGGGTGCACAGCATGGGGGATGGAGCACAATGGGGGGTGCGCAGCATGTGGGGATGAAGCACAATGGGGGTGCGCAGCATGGGGGGATGAAGCATGATGGGGGGGTCCGCAGCATGGGGGGATGAAGCACGATGGGGGGTGCAGCATGGGGGATAGAGCATGATTGGGGTGTGCAGCATGGGGGATGGAGCGCGATGTGGGTGCGCAGCATGGGGGATGGAGCACGATGGGGCGTGCGCAGCATGGGGGATGGAGCACGATGGGGGGTGTGCAGCATGGGGGATGGAGCACGATGGGGGGTGCGCAGCAAGGGGGATGGAGCACGACGGGGGGTGCGCAGCAAGGGGGATGGAGCACGACGGGGGGTGCGCAGCATGGGGGATGGAGCACGATGAGGGTGCACACCTACCCCCAAAACACACACGCACAACACACCACACACACTGGGAACCACAAACACCGCCCTACACAGACACCCACACATACACAGACAACGCCACACACACAGACAACGCCGCACCCACACAATACCCAACACACAAACACCGCAGCACACACAAATATACGCACACACCGTGCAACACACACACACTGCACAAAACATACCTCCCCCAAAACACACACGCACCCCACACCCACACAAACCGCACAACACACACAGCACCACACACACAACTCTGCAGACACACAGTGCTCCACAAACAACGCAACACATACAATACAACACACAAACAACACCGTTTTCACACACCCAGACATTTCCAGCGCCCTCCACAAACACTTGGCAACTACACACAGCAACATCTTTATATATAACAAAAATTATACATTAACTACACAATAAATTCTAGAATACCCGATGCGTTAGAATCGGGTCACCTTCTAGTGTATATATATATATATATATATATTATATATATATATATATATATATATATATATATATATATATATATATATATATATATATATACACACACACAGTGTTCCAAATTATTATGCAAATTGGATTTAAGTGTCATAGCAATTTATTTTTATTTTTTTTTCAATGAAACTCATTGATGGTATTGTCTATCTCAGGGTTCTTTGGATCACTGAACTCAATCTCAGATAACTGATAATTAGTTTACCAGGTGAGCCCAATAAAAGGAAAACTGGATGTTCCAGAATATTAAGCAGGCCACAGTTTTCATGTATCATGGGAAAGAAAAAGGATCTCTCTGCTGCCAAAAAGCATCAAATAATGCAATGCCTTGGACAGGGGATGAAAACATTAAATATTTCACAAAACCGTAAGCGTGATCATCGTATTGTGAAGAGATTTGTGGCTGATTCAGAGCACATACGTGTTTGTGCTGATAAAGGCAGAATGAGTAAGGTTTCTGCCAGGCAAGTTCATCGGATTAAGAGAGCGGCTGCTAAAAAGCCATTACAAACCAGCAAACAGATATTTGAAGCTCCTGGTGCCTCTGGAGTCCCTCGAACCTCAAGGTGTAGGATCCTTCAAAAGCTAGATGTGGTGCATAAACCTACTATTCGACCACCCTTAACCAGTTCTCACAAGCAGAAATAGTTGCATTGGGCCCAGACATACCTGAAGACTAATTTTCAAACAGTCTTGTTTACTGCTGAGTGTCGAGCAACCCTGGATGGTCCAGATGGATGGAGTGGTGGATGGTTGGTGGATGGCCACCGTGTCCCAGCAAGGCTGTGATGTCAGCGAGGAGGTGGAGGAGTCATGTTTTGGGCCGGGATCATGGGGAGACATCTGGTAGGCCCCTTTAGGGTTCCTGAAGGTGTGAAAATGACCTCTGCAAAGTATATAGAGTTTCTGACTGACAACTTTCTTCCATGGTACAAAAGGCAGAAATGTACCTTCAGGAGCAAAATCATCTTCATGCATGACAATGCACCATCGCATGCTGCAAAGAATACCTCTGTGTCATTGGCTGGTATGGGCATTAAAGGAGATAAACTCATGGTGTGACCACCACTTTCCCCTGACCTCAACCCAATAGAGAACCTTTGGAGTATCATGAAGCAAAAGATCTATGAGGGTGGGATGCAGTTCACATCAAAACAGCAGCTCTGGAAGGCTATTCTCTACTGTGCCTAATAATTTGGAACAGTGCATTTTGAGGTTTGGTTTTTTTTTTAAAAAATTGAAGATAATTCTGTTATCCTTGGGAGGTTTCTTCAATAAAATTAGATGTATACTCTAACGGGTGATGGCTTTTAATAGACTGACTGTCATTTGCACCGACCATTTAGGAAAATCAGAGAAAAATATCATTTGCCTAATGATTTGGAACATGGTGTATATATATATATATATATATATATATATATATATATATATATATATATATATATATATATATATATATTTTTGTGTATATACATATATATATACATACATATATATATATATATATATATATATATATATATATATATATATACATATATATATATATATATATATATATATATATACATATATATATATATATATATATATATATATATATATATATACATACATATATATATATATATATATATATATATATATATATACATTCATACATACATACATGGTGCCTACAAGTAGTATTCAACCCCCTGCAGATTTAGCAGGTTTGATAAGATGCAAATAAGTTAGAGCCTGCAAACTTCAAACAAGAGCAGGATTTATTAACAGATGCATAAATCTTACAAACCAACAAGTTATGTTGCTCAGTTAAATTTTAATAAATTTTCAACATAAAAGTGTGGGTCAATTATTATTCAACCCCTAGGTTTAATATTTTGTGGAATAACCCTTGTTTGCAATTACAGCTAATAATCGTCTTTTATAAGACCTGATCAGGCCGGCACAGGTCTCCTGAGTTATCTTGGCCCACTCCTCCATGCAGATCTTCTCCAAGTTATCTAGGTTCTTTGGGTGTCTCATGTGGACTTTAATCTTGAGCTCCTTCCACAAGTTTTCAATTGGGTTAAGGTCAGGAGACTGACTAGGCCACTGCAACACCTTGATTTTTTCCCTCTTGAACCAGGCCTTGGTTTTCTTGGCTGTGTGGTTTGGGTTGTTGTCTTGTTGGAAGATGAAATGACGACCCATCTTAAGATCCTTGATGGAGGAGCGGAGGTTCTTGGCCAAAATCTCCAGGTAGGCCGTTCTATCCATCTTCCCATGGATGCGGACCAGATGGCCAGGCCCCTTGGCTGAGAAACAGCCCCACAGCATGATGCTGCCACCACCATGCTTGACTGTAGGGATGGTATTCTTGGGGTCGTATGCAGTGCCATCCAGTCTCCAAACATCACGTGTGTGGTTGGCACCAAAGATCTCAATCTTGGTCTCATCAGACCAGAGAACCTTGAACCAGTCTGTCTCAGAGTCCTCCAAGTGATCATGAGCAAACTGTAGACGAGCCTTGACATGACGCTTTGAAAGTAAAGGTACCTCGGGCTCGTCTGGAACGGAGACCATTGCGGTGGAGTACGTTACTTATGGTATTGACTGAAACCAATGTCCCCACTGCCATGAGATCTTCCCGGAGCTCCTTCCTTGTTGTCCTTGGGTCAGCCTTGACTCTTCGGACAAGCCTGGCCTCGGCACGGGAGGAAACTTTCAAAGGCTATCCAGGCCGTGGAAGGCTATCAGTAGTTCCATAAGCCTTCCACTTCCGGATGATGCTCCCAACAGTGGAGACAGGTAGGCCCAACTCCTTGGAAAGGGTTTTGTACCCCTTGCCAGCCTTGTGACCCTCCACGATCTTGTCTCTGATGGCCTTGGAATGCTCCTTTGTCTTTCCGATGTTGACCAAGTATAAGTGCTGTTCACAAGTTTGGGGAGGGTCTTAATTAGTCAGAAAAGGCTGGAAAAAGAGATAATTAATCCAAACATGTGAAGCTCATTGTTCTTTGTGCCTGAAATACTTCTTAATACTTTAGGGGAACCAAACAGAATTCTTGTGGTTTGAGGGGTTGAATAATAAATGACCCTCTGAATAAACTTTTCACAATTTAAAAAAATAAAATAAAAAAAGAAATAACATTCTTTTTTGCTGCAGTGCATTTCACACTTCCAGGCTGATCTACAGTCCAAATGTCACAATGCCAAGTTAATTCCGAATGTGTAAACCTGCTAAATCTGCAGGGGGTTGAATACTACTTGTAGGCACTGTATATATATATATTACACATATATATTACATTTTCCTAGCCTTGGTTCCAATTGATGTAAATATTACTGCCTTACTAAGTCACGTGAAATAATTGTGAGAATTGTTAAAGGTTTCTCACCAGCTCTTTTTCTAATCCACAAAGTATGTCCAGAAATAAGTATTTTAGTGAGACTGGATTTTTCGTCTTGTATCACATCCCCCACTTATGAACTTTGAGCTATCTAATTTCAAATTGACTTATTTCGGTAACAGGGGAATAGCCATATAAATAATGAGACTCAGAAATCACACTGAGGAAAGGATATATGCTAATAACAAAATTGGTCCTTAATGATCTCAATGTCCAAATCTCCCTTATGTATTCTTGCCTGGTTAAACAACTGCAATTGGTAAAATAGCAAGTTAATGGGCTGGAGGAGCATGCTTAGAGAAAGTGGGTAGAAGACAGGAGTGAGAAGGGCAAACATTTAACACATTCATTTTTTTCCTTTCCTAGTCACCATTTATCATGTTAATTTATTCACAGGAAACATTTGCTAATAGCTAATTAACAGATATGACTTTTTTAATCCCATCAGCACAGAGGCAGGGTGAAATACATTATTTGATCCTGACAGATTCGTTAGGTATATAAATTGGATAGCCAGTCCTGAATCAGGGACAGCAAATATATATTTATTTATACCGCACATTCTTGAAAGTATTGTTGCAAAATATACTGGATGGATCATACAGCATAGCTTTATTGTTTTAACATTTTAATTATAAAATAGGTAAATTTATTTAATAAAATTATATTTAATTTATTTGAATCATTTCCTTCATATATATTCTGTCCAGAACAAAAGCTACGTAAGTGTTTTACACAGCATTTGGGAGTTTTAAGTAATTTACAGTATATTGTGCCTTGTAACACACACTCCATCTGCTATAGAACAGCCCAAGAAGCTTTGTATCCATCATAGATTGATTTAAGAGGCCACTGCTAACCGCACATGGATGAAAGGAACATATAGTCAACTTTCAAATAATTCACAGCTCTCACACCAAGGCTTCGGCGGTCCCCTGCTCGTCTATGTTCATAGCAATGACAGCTAGACATGACGGAGGCAAACGTACAGATGGGAGATGATGGAACCTTATGGGATTCGAATTTGCTAGATTTGTCAAATAGTCCCAAAAAATAAAATTGTGGCGACTTTCGAATAGTTCAATTGTTGAATCGGTCTAAAAAAAAAATCTCAGCATGTCCGAGTTATGCAATTGGATCACACACAGGTATGCAAGTCAATGGGACCTTGAGAAAAAAAAAATTGGACAACACTCAGATGGTATTCATTTGCAGTCTGATTTTCACTGACTGACACAATGGCGAAAATAGAGCAAATTTTTTACATCTCCACTTCTGATAAAATCCAATCACACTATGACCACACTATGATCAAACACTGATGAGAGTCTGATCAGCATAATTGATTAGATTTTATCAGATGAGAGAAATTACATTTGTCTGACCAAAGCCTAATTTGAATACATCAATCAATTCCACGGGCACTGCTGATGCCACCTGCCATATCGCTCTCTCCTTATTGTTGGAACTACATGTTATCCAATACTATTGCCAGTTTTGTCTTCCTGTAAATGATTTGTGTGCTCTGACCTCTATCCCTGCAGTGTAAGACTATAAAATGGCACTGCTCGGCCGGCCTCCATCTTTTATTATGGATGTGATATTCTCCCATAATGATGAATGCGCTAGACCATGTGATATGATAGGCTCAGGGCATTATGGGGAAACACCTCAGGCTATGCTTGTCTTAAATAATGCAGCCCATCAATGTGGTTTACTGCGTGCTGAAGTTGCCTGTACACTGTTGTGAACAATAAAGATAAAAAAAAAAAATGATGTGAGCTCTCGCCTATTTTTGCTAACCAGCGCAGGTAAAACAGACAGCTATGGGCTGCAGCCTCAGGTATCAGCTTTACCTTGGCTGGTTATCAAAACAAAGGGGATCACATGCAGTTGTTTTAAATTATTTAAACAATTAAAAAAAAAACAAAAAAACTGCTGAGGGCTTGTATTATCAAGATGAGAAGGCCCATGGTTATTGGGCCATTGCTAGCAGCACAGCAGCCCCAGAAGTGGTGCATCCATTAGATGCACCATTTCTGGCATCTTGCTTGGCTCTTCCCGATTGCCCTGGTGCAGTGACAATCGGGGTTATACTTTTGTGGTTGACGTCAACTGTGAATTGACAGCTGGCATCAAGCTCATGGGTTAGTAATTGAGAGGCGTCTATCAGGCACCACTTCTGAGGCCGAGAATACCAGTCTACAGCTGTCCGCTTTACCTTCGCTGGTTATAAAAAATAGGGAGGAGCCCACACCATTTTTTAAAAACTTATTTATTATCTCTTTTTGAGAACCAGCGCAGGTAAAGCTGACAGTTGAGGGCTGCAGCCACAATTGTCTGCTTTACCTGCGCTAGTTATCAAAAGTAGGTGGGAGCCAACATAATTTTTATTTTACATATTCCCTATCCATATTTATTTGCAGGGCAATTGCCCCCATTTTGCTTCGTTTGCAGCCTCCTAGCCCTTACTATGATTATTTTATAGCCATTTTAGAGTACAGAAATTTGGGTCTCCATTAACTTATATGGGGTCCGGGGTTGAGTTCGGGTGAAGTCCGGGTTCCGAACTGAACTTTTAACTAAAGTCCGGCTGAACCCGGTGAACCTGAACATCCATGGGTGCGCTTATCTCTATTTATGAGGTGGTCTGTCTTTGCATACTTTGAATATACTGTATATATCCTATTCTGACACCTCATGTCATGTCTGTTCTACATTTAGCTTTCGATTTTTTTTTGATAAGAACAATTGTTGACTTTACAACATCTCTGAATTATATTTTTACATCATCTCATTTTAAAGCATTTATCCAAGACTATAGCATTGTTATTCCTTGGGGTTAGTTCTCAATACGTGAATAATGAGCTTGGTATGCTCTGCTATAGCCAGGTCCTCTTTATAGTCTATAGATGGCTGTGTCTGGTATTGCAGATCATTTCAGACATATGTAAGATAATCTGCAGTACAACAGAGCATCAAATAAATAGTGTGATTGAGCGGTGGTGTTCCACTCATTACATTGTTTGCATCTGGCCACTGTCGGACATGGTAACAACTGATTGCTGAAGGTGTAGGGCCCCATCGGCTTATTATTACTCCCCTATTCAAAGGGTAGGTCATCAAGATCCTAGTAGTGGAGAACCCCTTCTCCTTGTGGTTTGGACTAATCTCTGAAAATATTTTCCAACACTAATTTTAACCAAATATTTGATTTTACAATGTTAAGAGTGAAAAATTTACTAGACTCATAGTCCATGATAACAGCAAATTATAAATTACAAGAACGATCAGGAAAAAATGCTTGTGATATCAGTTTGGTAAAACTTCCAAAGCCATTAGGGTCAATAAATCAGAAAATGTATCTTATGTGAATGTTAAATATCATTATGCATCAACATTTCATTCTAAAAATGAACCATGGATAACACACAAATTCTGACCCAAAAGTGGACCAGTAGCATAGAAAAAAAGACCAAAAAAATGAGCCAGAGCACATGTTGGTATGAGTGCAATGTGTAGGCGCACACTTACACTGTAGCCATTCAAAAGACAGAATTTACTCTAAAAATAAATGAGCAAATACCCCGGTGACTAAATGAATAAATAGTAATAGTACATGTAACAAAAACATAGGATACTTAGTAAGCTTCATTTTGATATGAAATGAGTCGGGGCTCATGTTGTTATAGGTGCGATGCGTAGGTGCGCATTCACACTGTGGCCATTTACCAGACAGTTCTTTGGACAGTTCCTGATGAGGTCATGACATATGATAATGTGACCCTCATCCATTAGCAGAACCAACGCCAAATTCAGATGGTGGCAATTTGCAGCCAGAAATTACTGTACAATACGTGTGAAAATTTGCGCTACTGAATATCAATCAGTTGCACTCACATGAATTGGATAGTTTTGGCAGCTATCGTGTAGATTTATTCAAACCCCATTCAGAGTCCCACACAGTCTTATTAATTTCTGTAACTGACCTGCTACGAGATAATTCACCTTAACATGCACAAATCACGTACTAGATTTTGTTGCAGATTTGGAGTGAAATTCGTGGCGAGACGTTTGCTATGTGTGGACTTCCCATCTAAATGTTTTCTAGGCACAGCAGTGCATCCATTCAGTTTAAACCAGAAGTTTAAATACACTAACTAAAAGGACACATATGCATGTTTTTCTCACTAGTCTGACAGGTCAATTAGGATTAGCAAAATTATTTATATTGCCAAATGCCAGAATAATATGGCCTTTTTATTACTTAATGCAAAGTCAAAAGCTTACATACACCAAGACTACTATGCCTTCCTTTAAACAAAAAGGGACAGCCCATATGATGATGTCATGTCTTTGGAAGCTTCTGATAGGTTTATTGGCAACATCTGAATTAATTAGAGACACACCTTTGGATGTATCTTAATGCACACCTGAAACACACTGCTTGTTTGTGCAGCGTCATGGCAAAGTCAAAAGAAATCAGACAAGATCTCAAGAAGAGAATTGTGGACTTGCACAAGTCTGCTTCATCCTTGGGTGCAATTTACAGATACCTGAAGGTGCCTCGTTGATCTGTACAAACAATTATACAAAAGTACAAACAAGATGGGAATGTCCAGCCATCATACCACTCAGGAAGGAGACGGGCTTTGAGTACCAGAGATGATTGTGCATTGGTCAGACATTTGCATATCAACCCAAGAACAAAATCAAAAGACCTTGTGAAGATGCTGGCGGAAGCTGGTAAGATTGTGCCATTATCCACAACGAAATGAGTACTGTAGGAACAAGGGCTGAAAGGCCACTCTGTTAGAGAAAAGCCATTACTCCAAAAGAAACCTAAGAAAGCCAGAATAATGTTTGCAAATACGCATAGGAACAAAGTCCTTAATTTTTGAAGGCATATCCTGTGGTCTGATTATTGATGAAACTAAAAAAATGTAACCATTTTGTGATAATTACCATCATTACGTTTGAAGGAATAAAGGGAGAAGCTTTTCAGCCTAAGAACAGCATCCCAATTGTGAAACACGGGGGTGACAGCATCATCTTGTGGGGTTGTTTTGCCATTACTCCAAAAGAAACATAAAAAAGCTAGATTAATGTTTGCAATTCCCACATGAACAAAGACCTTAAATTTTGAGAGCCATGTCTTGTGGTCTGACTAAACTAAAATTGTTTGGCCATAATGACCATCATTACGTTTGGAGGAAAAAGGGAAAAGCCTAAGAACACCATTCCAACTGTGAAACCCAGGGGTGGCGGTATAATGTTGTGGGGTTGTTTTGCTGCAGAAGGGACTTGTAAACTTCACAAAATAGATGGCATAGATGGACTTTTCATGAGAAAAGAAGATTATGTGGCAATACTGAAGCAACATCTCAAGACATTAGCCAGGAAATTAAGCTTGGGCGGAAATGGGTTTTCCAAATGGACAATGATCAAAAGCATACTGTCAAACTGGTTGCAAAGTGCGTTAAGGATAACTATGTCAGTGTTTTGGAGTGACCATCACAATGCCCTGATCTCAATCCTATTGAAAATGTATGGGCAAAGCTGAAAAGGCAGGTGCGAGCAAGGTGACCTACAAACATGGATCAGTTACACCAGTTCTGTCAGGAGGAATGGGCCCAAATTCCTACCACTAGAGTAAGAAGCTTGTGGAAGGATATCCAAAATGTTTGACCCAAGTCATACAGTTAAGGGCAATGGTACCAAATACTAATGAAATGTACGGTATATAAACTTTTGACTTTTCAAAAAGTAATAAAAATGGCTTAAACATTCTCTCTCTCTCATTATTCTGGGATTTGGCAAATATAAATAATTTTGGTTCCTAATTGACCTAAGGCTATGTGCGCACTAGAAAAGTGATTTTTCATAAGAAAATTTCTTGAGAAACTTCTGGGAGTTGAAGATTACCGCAACTGCGGTAAAAAAACGCACCAAAACCACGGGAAAAACGCATGCGTTTTTGCCACAATTTTTCCGCAGGTTGGTCCCTGCATTTTTTTATGCTGTAACTGCAATAAATAATATAGATAATAGATAGATAATCGATAGACAGACAGATAATGGATAGAGGGAAAGATGGATAGATGAATAGATAGATAATAGATGAGAAAGACCTATATAATGTCCCACCTTCCTGCATATTCTAAGCTGGCACCCTTTAGTGACTTTCATGTGGCACTAAAGGGTGTTTAGCCTTGTATTTAGCCAAAAAATGAATTTTAAAAAAACGACGTGAGGGCCCCCCTATCTTTTGTAGCCAGCTAGGGTAAAGCAGATGGCTGAAGCCTGCAGACCAGAGCTGGCAGCTTGACCTTGGTTGGTAATCCAAAACAGAGGGCACCCCACGCTGTTATTTTACATTAAATAAATATTTTTTTTTTTCTTCATTGAATTGGTCGGTGGTTGACCTCCACCTTGCTATGCACCCCAATTTGGTATGTATTCCATCTGTCTAGATTTTGGCGGTTGGTGACTGTTCACATTAAGTCATCAGGCTTTGTCCACAGGCTATTTACTTCATGCAGCATTTGCTTGGACCTATCCCGCCCACAGCCATGACTCAGTCATGGGTACGGGATTGAAATAGACCAGGTGAGTGCTGCTAAGAGCAGTTCTACTATTCATATGTGAGGCCGTATGGCTCATTTTATAAAAATATTTTAGTGTAGGACTGCCTCAAATGAGATTTGCCATGACGTGGCGAGGCAGCTCAAGAAATTGCACTTTTTTGCCAAAAATCTCAAAATTTTTATAATAAGTACAGTTTGGAATGTTTAGTGCTGAAATGCACATTTGGTGCTGGCTTTTTGTTTTTTCTTCATTAAATAAATAATGTAAAACAAAAAACGTGGGGTCCCCCTCAAATTGGATCACGAGCCAAGGTAAAGCGGACAGGTGTGGTCTGGTATTCTCAGACTTGGGAGGTCCACTGTTACTGGACACTCCCCAGCCTAAAAATAGCAGGTCACAGCCGCCCCAGAAGTGGTGCATCCATTAGATGTGCCAATCCTGGTGCTTCGCCCCAACTCATCCCGTTGCCCTGGTGCGGTGGCAAACGGGGTAATATATGGGGTTGCTGCCAGATGTGTAATGTCACAACCCAGTCAGTAAGAAATAAAAAATAGACAACAAAAAAAGTTTTATTTGAAAAAACACTCCCCAAAACATTCCCTCTTTCACCAAATTATTGAAAAGAACAATCAATTCCAGGTCCAGGGTAATCCAATAAGGGGGTCCCACGATGATCCATACCATAGTCACTGTCCCAATCAATGAAGAACAGAATGTTCTCCATTGGCTGGAAGAGCAGTGCAGTGACCTGAGCTAACATCAATGGGTCAGCCCAGGTCACTGCAGGGCATGACTAGCGCTTACTTCAGGAGGTTAGATGAGATCATTACCTGCATTGACGATCGCCTGCACTGCTGACATCAGCGCTGTCACTGCCTTCTATGCCCGCCGCGTTCTCAGCAGTATCGCAAGAGCCCATGACGTCAACGCTAGTGACATTCTTCTGCCGCCCGCAAAACGGGCATAGAAGGCAGTGACAGCGCTGACGTCAGCAGTGCAGGAGATCGTCACTGCAGGTAATGATCACATCTAACCTCCTGACAGCAGCGCTCGTCATCCCCGCGGCTGCCTGCACTGCAGGGTGAGAAGCTGCTGATACTGCAGGGCGGGCAGACACTGACACTGCTGTGCGGACAGCTGCGGGGCTGGAGCGGGACACAGACTGCACGGGCACCCGATGGGGGCCACACGGAAGTGCTTCCGTGCGGCGTCCAGGGAGTGTGATGTGTGTGTGTTTATGCTCAGCTTCTTCTTCCTGTCATAATGACATCACTTCCCTGCATAACGCAGGGTAGTGATGAACATTATCGCAGGTAAACCGCGGCTATTCCGAGGGTATACCGCACATCATTTGCTACCTGCGGTATACCCGCGGTATTTCGCGATTACATTACAGTGAATGGAGTGAAATACTGTAGGTACCTGCGGAAAAGAAGTGACATGTACATTTTCTCAAGAAATTCTGCAGAAAGAATTTTCTTGAGAAAAAAAACGCAGTGTGCGCACAGATATTTTTTTCCCATAGGTTTTGTTGGGAAATAGCTGCAGAAAGATTACAAACATTTCTCAAGAAATTTCTGCAGCAAAACCACGGGTAAAAACGCAGTGTGCGCACAAGGCCTAAAACAGGAAAAGTTTATTCTGATTTCATGTAAGATAGTGAGAAAAACATGTATATGTGTCTTTTTAAATAGTGTATGTAAACCTCTGGTTTAAGCTGTATGTGCAGCCGTGCTTGTGCTGCCTCGTTCTGATCAGTAGCGTCAAATCTCTTACTTAAAGGAAAGCCCATCAATGTGTAATTATGGAAGATTCCTTCAAAGAAGTCAAATGGCTGCAAATAGAAATACATAGAAGGGAGAATGGCAGTCATCTTCTACTTACATGTTCCCATTCTGTAACAATTGTTTACATAGTGTAAGGATTTTAATATGGACCTATAATGGTAATTTTATTTTATTTACTTTTATTGCTTTGCCACCAATCATGATCTTTGTACATATATTTCTTTATTTTTAATGCCACGTTCAGCTTTTATACTTTAGTTTTTGTTTTGTTTTCTTTACCAAAATGTACGGCCCCTTTCAGAATGTGAACATTTATATATTATGTAAATAGGAAAACAAATATTTTCATTATTGTATTCGGAGGGATTTTTTTTTTCAAACGAAAACAAATAGAGGCTAATGCTATTTGCAATACCAATTTTATTAGTACAAGATCTGCAAATGATTGCTTGGAAATCCTAAAACGTACCCAAGAGCTGCTGTGGATATGGAACCCTCAGGACATGAACATTTGGGTTTAAGTGTCTAAAGCGTTTTATTAATTAAATTGCTGTGATTTAATTCTCCCATGTTAGCATTTACAGTTTATGAAACAGCCTTGTAATTAGAAAATGACTACATTGATGTTGTGTGTTTTCTTTGCTAGTCATACATTACTGCACTACTTTCCCCTTCTTTGCACACAGTCTCTCAGGCTACCTTATTCTGGGTGCGATTAATAGGCAACTGCTACTGGTGCGTTAAATTGCTTTCTGCTTTATTTTTTGATGCCAGTGTATGATAACTGGTAGTTTTAAGACTCATGTTTGACGAGCTGTAAAGGAATGATGCTTATTTTTCCTGCATGGTAAGAAAGCATGGTGTCTATAAATTCCACCCAGTGTGGGGGACATACAAAATCTGATAAGAAAAAGAACCTAAGCCATTTCATTCCGTCATGTGCCATTGTGACTTTAACACATCATGAACTGTACAGATGTATTCCTTTTATTAAAAGGAAATAGTGATGTGATGCTGAGTGAATCTTAGCCATAGTCTCTCAATAACAAATCTTAAAGGGTATGTCACATCATAGACAAACCCTTTAACACAAGACACTTGCTAAACAGCTGTTGCCATTGACTGCTCATTCCTCCTGCCATTTAAAGGCATTATCCACTACTAGGACAACCCCTTCTGATTCCACTTGTTTTTTCAGTTAAAATAAAAGGCCCTGTAGTCGCCTCCCATGCTGGCGCCATTTCAGCGCTGTCGGTAACCGCGTTACGGGGCTCACCAGACATTGAGACGTCACAGGAGCCCCACGTCCATTCACTGCCAACTTCTCTCGGCACGCCTTTGGATCTAATGAAAAATCAACAGGAAGTGAGTGGCAACCACAGTGTCACTTCCTGTTGATTAACTAATTTGGTTAAAAGGCAGCGAGAGAGAAGCCTGTGATGATTGGATGCAGGGCTCCCGTGACATCACAATGTCACGTGAGCTCAAACTGTGGTTACTGATAGAGCTGAAATAGAGCCAGAACGGGAGGTGAGTACAGAGTCTGTTATTTTAACTTGGGGAAACAAGTGGAATCAGAATATTTTGTCATAGTAGTGGACAACCCCTTTAAATCTATGGTCATTTATGTAATCTATTTGTGAACCAGGTCACCATAGTAGTAGCTGCTGTTTGTTAGAAAACCTCTGCTCTGGCTTATAAAAGGGAGAAGTCTCAAGAACGAGACTCTCCTCTATAAAATCAATGACCTAACAGGGTAAATGGAAAGGGATTATCAAATGAGACCCCTTGAACTAATGTAAATTTCAGGCGTGGACATACTATTGGTGCAACCAGAGGCCCAAGAGGTAAAGGGGATCCCTCCCACCTCCAAAACTGCAGGCAGCTTCTATCGCAGACACATAGGGATGCATTATGATGAATTTCTAGACTGCAAAGGATCCATACACTGTCCGTGCACAGTAGCCCTGTACTCTCTGGTTCTGACCCTAGTTAAACTAGTAATGACCATATGGCACATGTAAACATAACATGTTCCAAAATGACTGGCCTTAAAAACAAAAAGACCTTCTGCATAAACTTTACATGACCCATTCTGAATAACATGCAATAGTCTTGATTGAACGCATGATTCCATTTTTAAACAGTCTTCCCGTCTACAATATTTTTCAACTTAAGGTCAAAGACTATATGTACTTGTTACAAAGTCTGAGTTAAGGTTTCTAGAATAAAAGGAAAATTCTGTAACACTGAATATAGATACTCATTCCGAATTGCTACCATTTTGACCTGTCAAGGGAACCTGTCAGTTGGTGCATGTTGTCCAAACCTTGGGCACCAAGGACCAGATCCTGGCTGGATGATTAAAGCTAGGTATAGTTTTGTCTAAAATAATCTGACATTTTTCTCACTGTAAAAGATGTGTTTTATGCTAATTATTGTAGGTGTTGTTGAGTATTTAAATGTATACTGCAGGGTGGGCCATAAGTATGGATACACCCTGATGAAATGGAAGTGGTTGCTGATATCACCTTACCGTTTGTGGCATATTAGTACATGGGAGGGCCAAAACATTTGAGGCCGGGTGACGCCCATGGCGGCCATCTGCAAAGCCGCCATTTTGAATTCAACTTTACGTTTTTGAAAAGGGAAGGGGGTCATGTGACACATCAAACACAGAGAATTGCACAAGAAAAACAATATTGTCTCATTTTTAACGTAGCTTTATTTATCAAGAAGAGGGACCTTGAGGAAGACACAACTCAGTGTCGATACGCATGGGGCTTCATCCCCTTTTCTCCTCCCCTTCTTCTCTTCCCGTTTAGCTGGATCTATGAAGGGATTTGATCCAATATAGGCTTGCTTCCTTGCATGCCCTATGGACTTGCTAGCTGTGTGGGTATACAAAAAATATATACAGTTTTTTTTCCCATGATAAGTGTGTAACATCTCCTTCCAGGTTACAAACTGTGGGGTGTTTCATGCATTCAGGTTTCCTGTGCTTTGTTAGCCATAGAAGGAAGGGAGCAAGTATTATGGTATAATAATGTTATTTGTATTTTGTCTAACACTGTTGAATTAATAATCCTATAATTGGGCCTTTTACATGTTATATGGGGTGATCTCTTTTGGGGAGGTGAAGTTCTGGTATTTGTGAGCTTTATTATAAGCCTTGATTTTGGGGATGATGTGTGTTCTTAGCCACTTTTGGCTTTTTTAAGGGTTTTAAAATATATGGCTTCAAATGTTTGTCCAACTTTGGCTAATAAAATTTGTACATTTATAATTATTTTTTTTGTGTGACCCCTTTTGTATGGCACATTCTTCTTCTCCCTATTACTTTTCACTGCTTCCAAAACGCTGCGTTGTACAGTACAAGCACAGTGGAGGGATTTCTAGAGATCCCGTGCCAACTGTGCTTGTTTTTTTCCCGCAGCAAACACTGACCTGTGGAGCATTTTTCCAAGCTGCAGCATGTCAATTGTTTGCTGCGGATTTGCATGCGTCATCCGAAGGGAGAACACAAGCGAAAGACTGCAGTGCCCTGACCCCTGATCGTGGGTACAAGCAGCTGCGTTCTCCTGTGGAGGAGACGGGCGGCCCCGCAGGTCAGGACCCGCTGTGCCCAGGACGTGGGCACATATCCTTATGGGTTTGGAAACCATGAAGCAGATGAAAGAAGTAGCATGCCATTATAATATAAAATACAGACAAAAGGCACCGGCAGCAAAATATGATGGTATAGACGCCAGCAAAGTTGCCAGCGTTCTTCTGAACCACTTTGCCTAAAAAATGTGGCTGATGGAACATAAACGTCACATGAACAAAACCCTTATAGAGTAACTTGACAACTGTTATCATTCCAACTAATAACACCGTAATAACCGTATCAACACATGAGGGTTTTAACAATAACTCCAGCTGAAAAATTTAGTTTTATGTGATTTAACATGGAGAAAAAAATGAAACTGTGGATTAACTTGTTTATATTAATTTTACGCACTTGCTAGTGCTCAAAGCAATTGGCCTGTTGAGTGAATACATTACTCCCAAAATGATAGGGATATTTGGCTTTTAAGTGAAATTTAAGTAAAATGTAAAGTTCACCAGTGATATTTTATCATGAGAGGAGGGCATTTACAATAGGTAATGGTATGTAATGGTGATTTCCTCATCTTAAACAATTTATTGAAACAAAAAGCCAACAAGAGAGGTGGGTATACCCCACAAAAATGTCATTCTCAATAACTTGTCATGATGCCTTGAGCATCAATTACAGCTGGACAATGATGCATCATGCTGTTCACAAGTGGAGTTATTGTCTACTGAGGCATGGCATCCCACTTCTTCAATGGTGGACCTCAAGTCATCTGGTTTCGAAGGGCATTGTCCAGAAAGAAGCAGTCAGTGTGAGATGTGGCCAAAAGACATCCACTTCTTTGCCTTTCTGTGACTCTTCTAGTATCTCTGTTGCAACCTGTTGATGACACTGTAACAGTCTAAGCTCAGTGGCCACTTTTGTCTTAGAACATCATGCTTGAAGCCTCACAATGTCAAGGTAATGTTTATCATTTGTAAGGTGCTATCTTGGTCTCATGATGTCAAAATATGAACACAGCATGATGAGGAGGACTGTTTAAATACCAATTCTAATTAAACCCCAAAATTTATTAGGCGATTCATGGATCAAACACCTGTTGTGAATTTTGCCAGTAAGCTCTCCTTGTTAGAGAACAGCAAGTTGTGCAAAAAGTACTGAAACATTGAACAGTGGGACATGTGCATTCAATGGTTTAGAGAAAATCACATTAAGTTCACATGAAAAGGTTAGAGGGCATGTTAGGATCATCCTGAAATTTCACCAGAAAGCCAAATATCCCTCACTTTTTGTGAGAAGTTTATGTATTGTCTGTCTTTTGTGTGGATATTCCATGGAGAAATAAATACAATGTTGATGATCCATTGGACAATAAAGACCATGAGAATGAAGGATGGATGTAGTAAGTGCTGATATGGTAATATGGCCCATTAGTCAACTTGACAACACTGACTCCCAGTATAAGCAGTGCATAATCGAGGCAGCCAAGCTTCACACTTAACTATACATGCCCCTTTTGGGACTACTAATACTAGAATATCTGTCATTTTATATAAGCAACTGTATTTTTAGATTAAGTGCTGTGAAGTTCATATTGCATAAAGACTCTTTATGGAACATTTTACAATAAAAGTAACATTGCCCAAGGTGTCCTTGGTCTATGATATTTTCCATATTTATCAATGCAAATGATTGTATTGGGTGTTCATCCATTTTTTTCTTCATTACGCAGAGATAAAGAAGAAAAAATTAAATCTCTGCATAAGAAGACAAATATGCCAAGCATTGGTCTTGGCAATCCAGTTGGCCAGTCTTGTACCAGCGGTCTCCCTGCAGAACAATACTTTCAACAAACTTAACGTGAGACATCAGCAGTAAGGCTCTTTTCCCACTGGGATCATAATGTTCAATTTTTAAAGCCTCCATGAATGATATCAAAGATCCAACAAGATCTTTAATATTTAATCAATGAGGGTCTTAACCTTTCCAATTCAGAATGAAAATGATTGGGTCTGCGCTGCAGTAGTAGGCACAGGGTGTCCTGGATAAAAAAGGGTCTGTCCATTCTATTGATCGACAGGCTTCTCATGGAGCAAATACCCATAATCAGACATCCAAGTCTTATCCTATAATATTTTAGCCCTGGAAAATAAATATTAAAATTTAGTTTAAATAGATCTTCAAAACAAATGTACATAAATAGTGCATTAAGAACTTTCTGGATAATAACGCATGTATGACATACAACAACTTAACTCTCTCCAAAGAGTTGTCACCAGTGACCAGAGGGGTATACAGAACAAAAGTACAAATGTTTAACATTCAGAATATGCTCGCAGACAATAATTTATTGGAGCTCATCTATAATAAGGCCTGGCACTGATTTATAAGTTGATTTGAAAAATAAATAAAAGTGATAGGAACCTACATTTGGTTTTAATGACAGACTGTTGCAGTGTGAAAAGTAAGGATAGGAAACATTGCTAGGAAATTAGATCTTATGCCCTGAGGAAAACTACAGCAACCAGCCCATTAATTATTAGATATTTATTATTAAAAATGTCTTTTCATGAGCAACTGCGGAACATTTCTGCTGTTCAAGCTGTTGGGTGCCGGCATCACTGAACTGTAAGGAGTGTGTTCGACGGTGACCTGATGCTTCCATGTCTGGCCTGTTCGTGTTTGAACTGTGTAGACCAACTCAACATAAAAAAAATTACATATGTCTGGCAGTAACATGATCCACCACTAAAAAAGGAAATCCAGCAAAGCACAGTGGTGCTCAGCAGAAGCACAGGCAGTCAATATTCCATAGAAAAACTATGGACACTGGGATACCTATCTATACTTAATGTGTAATTAAGCTTTTACATTTGTTTTCTCATCTTTAGGTTACGTATTTTAGCCTACTCACAATTTGTAGAGCCACATACACTTCTTCCATAAGAGTTACCATGCTCTTTCATGGCATCCACTTGCAATGATTGGAGATATTCTGTGGTCAGACCATGCTCCAATATTTCTCTCGTTATTCTTTCCTTTTCTTGTCCAACGCTCTTTGAAGTGGACACTGATCAACAATCTTCATAAGGATAATCTTTTCACATAACATCTGAAGAAATGTATTAATTCCTTTATTAACGTACATATTTCTGAGGAAACCTCAAATCCCTTACAGTGGGAGACTCTAAAATGTGTCATGAGAAGTATCCTAATCAAGCATGGTTTTAGACTTGAGGGAAAGGACTCTGGATGTTGAAGAGTTGCTATATCTCGCTCATCACTACCTATAATAAGTTGAAATTATCTTTGTTCAAAGGATAAAAATTATCAAAATGCTTTGTTTTTTGTTTATTTTTCAAAAATTGTCCATATCTCTCCACCCCAGATCTTTTTTTGCAAGCTATGTTCGGTCCTGGTCAGATTTGTCTGGGGTAAGATTATGCCTAGGATAATCATATAAACACTAAGTCGCCCTAACTCTTTGGGTGGAGCAGATCTTCCAAATTTCAAAATTTACTTCCATACTACTATTCCTGCCAACTTGATGAAATTGTCCTTTTCATTCAGTTACTACACAATGGGTTGGTGTGGGACAGGAGGGATTGCCTATTCCACTGAAACATCTTCCACGGATTTCTACAATAAATGGTCCTTTAATAGAGTGCTCAACCTTCCTAACCAAAGAAACACTTAGAAACTGGTATTCATTCAGGGGTAGATTATTTCCTAATAGGACAATTAGCCCATTCACATCACTTTTTTACAACCCCTCTTTTCAACCTGGGTACTTGAGTAGGACATTTCTCAGCTGGAGGGCAATGGAGAACAACCAGCACCGATTCAGGTGCTGTAAGGTGGTAATTTATCCTCATTTGTTTCTTTGAAGACATGTTCTTCATCCATAAGATTCCTGTGGTTTGAATATTTACAATTGCATTCATCTTTATTTTCTCAGAAATTTGATAGTTCATCTCAGTCTATTCCCACCTTTTTCGAGAAGTTGTTTTTGCAAGAGTTTCTGCCTGATCATGTGATATCTTTGATAAACAACTGTTTGATCAGAGTAGGTAACTTAAGTAAATTGAGATTTCAAGGGGCTTGGGAACATGAATTGGGAGTTGTTTTGACCCAGTTAGATTGGGAAAAGGGATTCCTATTCACTCACAAACTATTGCTTGCTCAGCTCAGGAAAAGAATTGCAAGATCCTTATAAGGTGGTATCATCATCCATCTAAATTGCATGTAATTTTTCAAGTCTCCGAAATATGTTGACGGTGAGAGTCTGAAATGGGCTCTTTCCTTCATATTTGGTGGGAATGTGGTAGAATCAAGCTGGGATAAAGTATACTCTCATCACTTGATTACAGGAAATCCGATTGGTGGTAATCCTCAGATTACTCTCCTCTCTATTGTACCTTAATAAATAGGGTGTCAAACAAAATTGAAGAATGTCTTTTTTGACGGATGCTTGTACAGTGATTTCTTAACACCTTAATGATCGGGGGCCATACTGGTATGTCTTAAGACATCAAGGTGTAATCACCTGCAGTTGCTACCCCATTGAAAATTAAAAGGTAAAAAAAATAATATATACATACATTTGGTATTGCCGCGTTCAGAAATGCCCGATCTATCAAATTATAAAATCAATTAATATGATTGGTAAACGGTTTAGCAGCAAAAAAATTCCAAAATGCCAAAGTTACATTTTGTGGTTGCTGTCAATTTTGTACAAAATGCAATAACAGGCGATCAAAATGTAGCATCTGTGCAAAAATGGTACCATGAAAAACATCAGCTCGAGACTCAAAAAATAAGCTGTTATTGAACCATAGATTCTGAAATTGAGAACGCTATGGGTTGCGGAAAATGGCGCAAAAAGTGCACCGCTTTTTTTGGACAAACTTCAGAATTTTTTTTACCCTCAGATAAAAGTAAACTTTTACATTGTTGGTGTCTACGAACTCATATCGACCTAAGGCATCACACCGACAAATCATTTTTACCATATAGTGAACACTGTGAATAAAATATCCCAAAAACAATCATGCAGTTGTGGTACCCCAGTAGTCTGGTCGCCACAGTAGTGTTGCCCCACAAGGGTTAATACCAAGCCTGGAAGCAAGAGGGGGAGTCCCTTGGCCAGTATTACCCACATTCAACACATTTCCTACTTCGGGCTAGCAGAGGGAGCTCTAAACCTGGTGTTCTGGGGAGTTTCCCAAAAGCTCTGACCTGGGGGAGGAGTTAAAGTGACAGATTGAAGCTGACCGTTGAAGAGAGAGGAGCTCGAGAGAGGAGCTGGAGTAGTAAAGACAAGCGAGCTGGGGTCGGGGCTAAGATAGCCAAG
Source organism: Anomaloglossus baeobatrachus (assembly GCF_048569485.1). Taxonomy (NCBI): domain Eukaryota; kingdom Metazoa; phylum Chordata; class Amphibia; order Anura; family Aromobatidae; genus Anomaloglossus; species Anomaloglossus baeobatrachus. The sequence goes on along the minus strand of NC_134358.1, from coordinate 243,560,889 downwards.
CCCAGGAAAAGGAAGGTCTGCAGAAAGGCACAGGAGGAAGATACTGGGGAGCGGAGCTGAACCGGCTCACCTCAGAAGAAAACGCTAAAGACCAAACATCGGAGTCCGTGGTTGCCCGGGGTACTCGAATCCCGGTAACCAAATCCGAAGGGCAGGAGGACTGCAAGTCTCCTGGTCCCACAACAACTCGAAGGTACAGCCGCACATAAGGGACCCGGAGCTGCTGCCAGCAGAGCGGCACCTGAGAAGGCCCGCGCCGCCTACCATTCGGGTAAAGGGTAGTACCACAAGTCCCAGCAGAGAGGGCCTCCATTTGATTAACGCAGCGGGGTCCTGTAGGAGAGAAGAAGAGCGTAGTGAGAAGGCCTCAATACTCACCTGGCCAGGAAGACACCCCACCAACTGCTTCCAGGCCAACTGGATCGCTACTATCACCTGTATCAGTCTCCCAGGACTTCACCGGTTGTTGCAGAGTAAAAGTAAGGAGGTATAGAAACTGCTGTCTTTGTCTATTATTGTCCATAACCCAACCCTGAAGTCCACAGGGTTCCCAAAATAGGCTTTCCAATGGTTGCCCTGGGGTTCTGCTCCACCTGTGGGGAGCAAAAACACCTCAGCTGTGCCATTACCACCTGGGGGACACACAGCGCAGCGGCGGCCCACATAGCCACACAACCACAGGTGGCATCACAAACTTTTTTTCATTGTAAATACAACTCCAATCATCATCCCCTTTAATAGAAGACACCGCCAGGGTCACGGAGCCGGGCCCCGCCACCGCTGATCCCCGGACTAGTCTTGCCCGGTTCCGAGTATCGCCTAAGGCCCTAGGGCTGGGCGTGTCACAATTGCACTTTTTTGTAATTTTTGTGCACTTGGAAATTTTTTTTGCCGTTCTCCAGTACACTATATGATTAAACCTACCATTTAAAAGTACAACTTGTCCTGCAAAAAACAAACCCTCAAATGGCAAGATTGGCGGAAAACTAAAAAAGTTGCAGCTCTCGGAAGGAGAGCAAAAAAACCCCAGAAAAAAAAAAAAAATCGGCCAGGGTGAAGAGGTTAATATTGGAAATAAGCCTCTCACAATAGTGGATTGGTACACCCAGATGGTAATATTTTCAGGATGGAGGAACGGTCTGCTGAAAGTCTGAGTACCTCAGACAAGTTTAGGAGAACAAGCAGTGTTTAGATTCTGTTCCAGGATTCATCAGGTAGTCATAGAATATTTTCAGCGACACTGGGGTATTGTGGTAAAGCTGGATTGGTGTTGAAGGGTTTGTGAAGGAATATACAGTTAGGTCCAGAAATATTTGGACAGTGACACAATTTTCGCGAGTTGGGCTCTGCATGCCACCACATTGGATTTGAAATGAAACCTCTACAACAGAATTCAAGTGCAGATTGTAACGTTTAATTTGAAGGTTTGAACAAAAATATCTGATAGAAATTGTAGGAATTGTACACATTTCTTTACAAACACTCCACATTTTAGGAGGTCAAAAGTAATTGGACAAATAAATCAAACCCCAAAAAAATATTTTTATTTTCAATATTTTGTTGCGAATCCTTTGGAGGCAATCACTGCCTTAAGTCTGGAACCCATGGACATCACCAAACGCTGGGTTTCCTCCTTCTTAATGCTTTGCCAGGCCTTTACAGCCGCAGCCTTCAGGTCTTGCTTGTTTGTGGGTCTTTCCGTCTTAAGTCTGGATTTGAGCAAGTGAAATGCATGCTCAATTGGGTTAAGATCTGGTGATTGACTTGGCCATTGCAGAATGTTCCCCTTTTTTGCACTCATGAACTCCTGGGTAGCTTTGGCTGTATGCTTGGGGTCATTGTCCATCTGTACTATGAAGCGCCGTCCGATCAACTTTGCGGCATTTGGCTGAATATGGGCTGAAAGTATATCCCGGTACACTTCAGAATTCATCCGGCTACTCTTGTCTGCTGTTATGTCATCAATAAACACAAGTGACCCAGTGCCATTGAAAGCCATGCATGCCCATGCCATCACGTTGCCTCCACCATGTTTTACAGAGGATGTGGTGTGCCTTGGATCATGTGCCGTTCCCTTTCTTCTCCAAACTTTTTTCTTCCCATCATTCTGGTACAGGTTGATCTTGGTCTCATCTGTCCATAGAATACTTTTCCAGAACTGAGCTGGCTTCATGAGGTGTTTTTCAGCAAATTTAACTCTGGCCTGTCTATTTTTGGAATTGATGAATGGTTTGCATCTAGATGTGAACCCTTTTTATTTACTTTCATGGAGTCTTCTCTTTACTGTTGACTTAGAGACAGATACACCTACTTCACTGAGAGTGTTCTGGACTTCAGTTGATGTTGTGAACGGGTTCTTCTTCACCAAAGAAAGTATGCGGCGATCATCCACCACTGTTGTCATCCGTGGACGCCCAGGCCTTTTTGAGTTCCCAAGCTCACCAGTCAATTCCTTTTTTCTCAGAATGTACCAGACTGTTGATTTTGCTACTCCAAGCATGTCTGCTATCTCTCTGATGGATTTTTTCTTTTTTTTCAGCCTCAGGATGTTCTGCTTCACCTCAATTGAGAGTTCCTTAGACCGCATGTTGTCTGGTCACAGCAACAGCTTCCAAATGCAAAACCACACACCTGTAATCAACCCCAGACCTTTTAACTACTTCATTGATTACAGGTTAACGAGGGAGACGCCTTCAGAGTTAATTGCAGCCCTTAGAGTCCCTTGTCCAATTACTTTTGGTCCCTTGAAAAAGAGGAGGCTATGCATTACAGAGCTATGATTCCTAAACCCTTTCTCCAATTTGGATGTGAAAACTCTCATATTGCAGCTGGGAGTGTGCACTTTCAGACCATATTATATATATAATTGTATTTCTGAACATGTTTTTGTAAACAGCTAAAATAACAAAACTTGTGTCACTGTCCAAATATTTCTGGACCTAACTGTATAACATTCTTGTTTTTTTCCCCCCCTTTCTTCTTCTTTCCCCTGTTTTTTCTCTTTTTTTCTTCTTTTCTTTCTTGAGAGGAATCCCTTGAGGTCCACTATTTCTTTTTGGTGTTGCATGGAAACAATCTTTTTAACAATGTGAGGCTTGATTCATACATCCTTCGCAAAGTTTAATCTGCCCAATTCCAGCCTTGCTGAAGCATCACTGATTATCTACCAAATTTCACAGTAGGTGCAAGACACTGTGGCTTGTGTGACGCCCTAGCCTATCAGGTCGTCACAGGGTGCCGTGCAATCTGCCCTTCTGCATGGTACTCGCTCCTCCTTGGTTACGGGTCCTGTCCCTTTGGTGTTGCTAAGAACAGGTATACACAAATCCTGAGGAACACACTGCACCACACCCACCAAACACCCATTGGGCTGCCTGAGAGGGAATAGGGCCAGCCAGATGGGGGGGGTAGAAGGAGGGCCAGAAGTGTCAGAGTCAGAAAGTGTCAGTGAGCCGTGACAGGACAAGGTCACGCTGCGGAGCTGGGCTCCTGTACCAGTCCCAGGTGCCAGACATTGGCCTGGCCAGAAGGAGCTGGAACCCCGGTCGCAAGGGGTAGTGACAGGGGGCACGGTACTGCCACGGAGGGCAGACCGGCGGCCTTGTGCTACAACCGGGCAAGGGCCAGGGTACGGCGGGGTACGGGAACCCTAGGCTGGGAAGGAGCGTTATGCAGCCCAGTATTTCACCCGACGAGGACGGAATCTTCATGAACCGTTCTCCACCCACTCCAAAATCGGGGTACTAGCGCAACGAGGGGGATAGGACTTCCCAAATCCGTCCAGAAAATCCCAAGCGTGAACCCTGAGAGCAAGATCACCCTGCTAGCCACGCAGGTGAGCAGGACCCGAGTAGTTCCAAGCGAAAGGGATCCACACAAAGTAAACACAGCGCCAATGGACAAGGCTTCAGACCAACCAGCAACGCCAAAAGGGCACGGACCCAGCGTGCTCACCCAAAGATCGCAAGGCATTCAGGACTTTGTTTTACCCGGTCAGTGTCAGCATCTCTGGACTGTGTGAGTACATTGTGCCCCTCTACTCTCGCCGAGTCCCCAGCCAGCCATCACCGAGCCCCGGGACACCATTCCCCTGCCCACAGAGGGGTTAACATCATCAGCTACCATTCCATCGCTCCCGGGTGCTCTCCCCCAAATGCAGCAGCGGTGGTATCCTGTCTTACCATGACCCATGGGTGGCGTCACAAACACTATCCAATCCTTTCACCCCCTTTTGTAAATATCTTTTCCCCCTTTTCCATTTCGAGCGGCCGCGCGATCCCGCCTCGGGTCCGGAGACCCCTCGAGCCACTGCAGATCCAGATCCGAGCAGCCCGTCGGCTGTTGCGGGGCGGCATACTTGTACGCCTCTCCAGGTCTCTGTCTAACCATTAAACGACCAGGTGTTGGGCAAAGCTGAAAATTAGACCCATCAGAGATTATTACCTTACTCTTGAAATTGGGCAGATTAAACTTTGCAAAGGACGTATACAAGATTATCCTGGAAAAAGTTAGGAGTGGTTTTTCAGCAGGACAATACGCCATGCCACACAGCTAGGTCAAGCAATGTGTGGATGAAGGACCAACACATCAAAACCCTGTCATGGCCAGACCTGAACCCCATTGAAAATCTCTGGAATGTAATCAAGAGGAAGATGTATAGTCACAAGCCATCAACTAAAGAACTGCTTACATTTTTGCGCCAGGAGTGGCATAAGGTGTGAAAGACTGGTGGAAAGCATGCCAAGACGCATGAAATCTGTGATTAAAAATCATCGTTATTCCACAAAATATTGATTTCTGAACTTTTCCTGAGATAAAACATTATTATTGTTGTTTCTAAATTATTATGAACTTGTTTTCTTTGAGGTCTGAAAGCAATGCATTTTTTTGATATTTTGATCATTTCTCATTTTGAGAAAATAAATACAAAATGCATTGCTTGGAAATTTGGAGACATGTCAGTAGTTTATAGAATAAAAGAACAATTTACATTTTACTCAAAAATATACCTATAATATACCTATAAAAGAGAAAAATCAGAACTGAAAATTTTGCAGTGGTCAATTAAATTATATTATATATATATATATATATATATATATATATATATATATATATATATATATATATATATATATATATATATATATATATATATATATATATACACATATATATACACACACAATTTCTAAAGATCTAGTATATCTACATGCTTGATTTACAAAATACAAGAAAATGAAATATTCTTGAAAATATCAAATTAAATCTGAGCTGCTTGCCTATTTGTAGGCATTGAATTCAGATTACAAGCAAGAAGCAAAACCATGAACATATAGCCAATATGAATAGACTGCTTGAAACAGAGGGGAGAGAGGACAAAGGTAATGGATGTGCTGCCACTACTTCCCTGCTGTAGCAATTTTAAGAGGTTGATTCTTTCCATACAATTCTATTTGCTGTGGAGATGAGCTTTAGACACTCGCCATTATTTATTGCACAAGTTACAGGATGTAACATAGAGGTCACAGCAGCTCCAGTAAATTAGATTATTCTGATGTAACAGGGAAGCTAAATAGGTAATAAACATTTCATTTTGTTCTCCATCCTGCTATTTTATTAATGTATGTATTCCTATCACGTTAGTAAAGCCGCACAAGTAAAAAAAAGGTCCATGCACATTGTATGCGGTCTACTGCTTAACTGTTCATTCAAGTGATATTTCAAAAAGGAATAAACTTTGTATTGATTCTGGATTTTGTGCCTGCAATATGTAAACAATTAAAAAACAAAACAAAAAACAACAAACTCATACATACCCCTGCCATGAGAGCTGTTATTGACCCCTTATATTACCCGACTGTCACCTCTCCAGGGCAATCGGGATGAGCCTACTAAAGTGCCAGGATTGGTGCAGCCAATGGATACATCTATTGTGGGGCAGCTGTGGGCTGCTAATTTTAGGCTGGGGAGGCCCACATACCATGGCCCTCCCGAGCCTGAGAATAGCAGCCCCCAGCTGCATGCTTTATCTGGGATGGGTATCAAAGTAAGGGGGGGGGGTAGGTGGGGTGGACTGCAGGCAATTTTTCAGATTATCTATTTAAATAATTAATTAACAAAGCTGCATGAGGTCTCTTGTATTTTGATACACAGCCAAGATAACACACACACAGCTGGGGGCTTGACTAGTCAAAGCGCTTGCCGCTCCCGCACTCCCCACTCCCCCAAATGCTGTAATTCACATGCTTTGAATAAAGCTGAAAAACCTCATGGTGAGATGCCGCCTTTCTTCCTTTGCTTTGATATATACAATCCGATGTCTTATTTCCAGAGATCCGTTTTTAACACTTAATTGACCTGTTAAGATCTATATGCGAGACATGGCTCTCCCCAAGAGCCTGCCTCCAGATCTTATTTCAAAAGAAAAAGTGGAATTACCAGTGAAAGACATAATATGATGGACAGTCTGCACTACTGAGATCATTGCAGAGCTTTGGGTGATAACTATAAGAATGCAGCAGACTTGTATTGACAGAACTAAAACATCTGCAGCTCTCCCCTCACAGTGCTGTTAGCACAGCTGTACTTCCCCACATCCTTATCGCTGTTTGAAGCTGAAGACGTTTGTGCTGTCAGCTCTGCTTCAAAGCTGTACCTGATTGCAAAATTGTGAGAGGAGAAATGTAGTAAAGTTTGTAATGTGACAAAGTTCAGCTCCGCTGTACTGTTAGCTTTAAGTCAGGCACAGCTATGCAGTGAGATCAGGCTGTCTATTATAGATCTCATAATAGTAAGCCCCCTATACATGTGAAATAAGCTCGAGGCGAATTCTCACTGAGATCTGTGTCCAGCCAAGAAATCTTCACAGCTCATTTACATATTAAGAAAACAGATTTCTTTGGAATAAGGTGTGGGATCATTTTATTCAACTTTTTATGACCTACATGCCCATATAGCTGATTTAGGCTGGTTTCACACATCCGGCTTTTCACCGGTTTCGGCACACGCCAGTACAGAGTATACAGTACAATGGCAGCGTAGCAACTTCCGGGTCACATGCTCCAGTCACATGACAGCATGTGACCGGCGCTTGTCGCGCTCCCATTGTACTGTATACACAGTACTGGCGTGCACCGAATCCGGCAAACTGGCAAAAAGCTGGATGTTTGAAACTGGCCTTAAGAAGATTTATCTTACTGATAAATTCCCAGTAAGTTGATTCTTCTGTAAAATTTAATTTTAGAAAAGCCAGATTACTAGCATACTTTGATATGACTACCTCCAAAAGTGTAGATCCCAAACGATGCCCCACAGACCAGTGGCAAAGGTTAAGGCTCATTCACATGTCAGCTTTTCATATAGGAGTACAATCCATTTTTTTTCCATAGATACAGTAGCACTTGTACCTTTAAAAGTCTATGGGGCTGTTCACATGTCCATGATTTTTTTTCAATAGTGTTGAATAAAACTCTGCAATTAAAGTCTACAGGTTCATGATAAAATCAGACAGAATTCAGATGGAATCTGTGTGCTGTGATTTACACTGACATATAGAAAAAGGTGGGGAACTGTATTTTTTTCAGTGAAAAACAAAATTAATGGCACTCATGAAAATGACTGATGAAACTCGTTATAAAAAAAAAAAGAAGACCCTGACATCCCCGAATGAGGCCTTACACTGTATGATGTCTACAGTTGTTGGTGGCCAACAAAATAGATTTTCATAACATGGTTACTCTGCTGAGGGCAGAAGACAAGACAGTCTGGAAGAACTGAAGGAAGCTTTCAGCTATATTACTACAGCTGGTGTAAGTTATTTCACAGGACCTGGTCCAGCAGCCATGTCAGTAATCATCCTTTGCTGGGATGCCCTGTCACTGCATTTCACTGAATTACTTTGCCATCAATGTTTGATATGTTTGCAACAAGAAAGAAATTGATACACTGGCAGTAAAAGATAGTAAAGCTCATCACATCGGCCAGTTTCCCCAGGCCTTAGTGGAAAAAGTTCTGCAAGACTACGAACTCAAAAAAGAACAGGTTCTTGCCATTGTAAAGGACAATGCTTCAAACTTGATAAGTACAATTAAACTGATGAGTGAGAGTAATGAACAACAGCTAGAAGAAAATGTAGGATTTAGTATGTTAGAGATGGAAGGCCACAGTGCTGCTCATGTAACTGAGCAACAAACAGATATTACAACAGAAGAACAGCAAAATGATACTTTAGGATTAGATGATCTTGTTGAAGCTGCTTCAAAACACTTTCATATTCATCACATGCGCTGTGTTGTGCACACGCTGCAGCTGGCAATAAGAGATAGTCTGCATGAGGGACCCGTTTCCCACAACAGTCTTTTCGCCGGTTTGGCAGATGCGGCGCACTCCAGTACAGTGTATACAGTACAGTGGCAGCACGACAAAACGCCGGTCACATGCTGTCATGTGACCGGAGCATGTGACCCGGAAGTTGCGGCGCTGCCACTGTACTGTATCTTACTGTACTGGCGTATGCCACCTTCGCCAAACCGGCAAAAAGCCGGATGTGTGAAACTGGGCGAACATGCTGGAAATCTAATTGGAAAAGTGAGGAAGTTGGTTATTGCAGCCAGAAGCCCTAAAATTGATTCCATCTTGAAGAGACGTGCTGGGAAAGGGGCAATTGTTGATCAAGCCACTCGGTGAGGCAGCACTTATTTAATGACTGAGCGATTGCTTGAACTAAAATGGTTTCTTATAGATATGGTAAACCCTCAAGTAACATTAAATGAAGGTCAATGGACACAGGTGGCTAAATTGAAGGAATTGCTTAATCACCCATTTACCGTGACTAAAAAATTATAAGCTGAGGATTTAACTCCTGGCATTTTCATAAGGGAGTGGAAGAACTTGTTATTTTACCGGTCCCAAAGAGGAGGTTTAATCGCAGATGGCATTTCTGCTTCAATGAAACAGAGAAAGACACAGCTATTGGAAAATAAAATTCTTCTGGCAGCTGTTTATGTGGACCCAAGTCATCGTATACTGCTTGATGATCAACAGCTTACTAAAGGAAAAAGAAGCTTTGAGTGAGGTAGCAGTTAGGATGAGCGGCTACAGGGCTGCCAGGCGCAAGAGGACTTGGGACCTGACAGTGCTACTGCTGCCATATCTTCATCCTCATCAGATGAGGAGTTTAACTTTGACAAGTATTTAGATGACATGGAGCAGGCAAAGCATTGCCGCAAGGAAAAATATTTCACATTATCTCCTATAGCAGCAGATTGACCAGATTTCAGTAAAATTTTTCACTTGCTCTCAAAGAAATGGAAAAATTCAACTGTTCATCAAAACTGACTGTGTATGAGGCAATTCCTTTATACCCGGAAATTGTTAGAGATGTTGACAATGTGATTACGGCTTTGCCTCCAACCCAAGTTACTGTAGAGAGGTTGTTCTCTAGCCTTAAAATTATTAGGTCAGATTTGAGGTCATCTGCGAAGGAGGATCTGATGGAGGCAATTCTATTTCTTACAAATTCATGGACTGCACAAATGTTATTTACTATGTTTTTGTTGAAAACTGTTTTTTGCCACTTACATAGTGTATTACAGTTTATTATATAGTGTATATATAATAAACTATGTAAGTGGCAAAAACATACTAAACATTTAGTATAATGCTTATATTTAAAGGGGTTATCCGGCTTCTTTGACATTTTTTTTTTTATTTCCCTATTGGGCTACATTGGGGCAGGTAAGTAGATAGAGACCACTTACCTGCCCTGCTGTCAGCCCCTCTCCCCCGGCTCAGAGCGGTCATGTGACCGCTCCTGCCGCGATTTTGCTGCTTCCGGTCATTTTCATGTCTACATGGGCAGGGCCATGTTGACATGCAAATGTGGAACAGCTTGTCGCCTCCCTGCTGGGTGTCTACAGTGTGATGAGCCCCGCCCCCCTTCCCTGCACCCTCCCACACATTCCCCCGCACCTCCAGTAACCTCCCCCTGCACTGCTGTGGGGTCCGTGATCTGGGGGCGGGGCCTGGCGGCAGCTGCCGTGGTGTCAGCGCCAGCACCGGGCCCCCTGCCCAGGATCGCACATTCAAATGTACCGGCATCACAGATCACCGATGCCGGTACATTTGAAAGTGCTGATGAGAAGCAGCACAGCGCTGCTTCTCATCACTGTCCCTCCCGCTGTCTGAGCGCTCTTCAGCACAGTGGTGACGTGCTGAAGAGAGCACAGACAGCGCACGAACGTGCAGGAGCGGCGGGGACCGAGGACAGGTGAGTATGTACTCCACATGTGTTCCCGATGGGAATGGGGGGGTTGCAGAGCCATATGTGTGTGTGTGCAGAGCCATGTGTGCGCATGTACGGTGCAGAGCCGTGTGTGCGTGTGAGGTGCAGAGCCATGTGTGTGCGTGTGAGGTGCAGAGCCATATGTGTGCGTGTATGGTGCAGAGCCATATGTGTGTGCGTTTGCTGAGCCATATGTGTGCGTGTGCGGTACAGAGCCATATGTGTGCGTGTGCGGTACAGAGCCATGTGTGTGCGGTACAGAGCCATATGTGTGCGGTACAGAGCCATATGTGTGCGGTACAGAGCCATATGTGTGCGTGTGCGGTACAGAGCCATATGTGTGCGTGTGCGGTGCAGAGCCATGTGTGTGCAGAGCCATATGTGTGCGTGTGCGGTACAGAGCCATATGTGTGCGTGTGCGGTACAGAGCCATATGTGTGCGTGTGCGGTACAGAGCCATGTGTGTGTGTGTGCGGTGCAGAGCCATATGTGTGCGTGTGCGGTACAGAGCCATATGTGTGCGTGTGCGGTACAGAGCCATATGTGTGCGTGTGCGGTACAGAGCCATATGTGTACGGTGCAGAGCCCGATGTGGGGCTGTTATTTGCAATGCTGTAGTGATACCAGGTCAGGTGCTGGGGAAGAATACTGACATGGAATGTGTGTGCAGGGGGCGAGGCTGGACACTGGGGTGGGGCTGGACAGTGACAGCTCTGACTGAGGTTCTGCACAGGAAGTTATCATGTTTGCTGGATCTGAATGTAAACAAGAAGCTGCAGAGAATAAAGGGATAATTCAAGAGGAACAAAAAATAACAATGTAGGTGTGATTTATATGACAATACAGCACAGATAAACTCAAACATTTTTGTTAAGCTAATGTCTGACAACTCCTTTAAGTGAAAAATGTATTGTAGTACAATGTGAACATCAGACATTTAATCATTTTTATGATACAATAATCAAGATATTTAGATAGAACAAAAAATTATTGGAATACAACTTTAGAACACAAAAAACTAATACATTGTAAATATGTAATACAATATGTAATATATATATATACACACACAAGATATATGTTATCTACTGTATATTACATAGTGTACGTATTTTCAATTTATTACAGTTTGTGTTCTAAAGTTGTATTCCAATAAATATATTTTATGTTCTACCAAATATCTTGATTATTGTATCATAAAAATTATTAAATGTCTAATGTTCACATACACATGTTCATGTACTACAATACATTTTTCACCTAACTATAAGCAATATATGTAGGAGTCGTGGAGTCTGAGTCGGTGCAAGAGAAATTGAGGAGTCGGAGTCGAAGGTTTGGCTTACCGACTCCACAGCCCTGATTGATATTTCCCCTAACCTAAGTCTCCTCTTATCATAGTAAATTGAACTTCTTCCCTACTACACTCAGAAACCCTGCAAATATGTTTAATACATCTTTTTATGCCTTCTGCCCTATTTAACATTGCCCTCTGGAACTCACGGTCAGCGGGTAACAAACTCGCCTAAAGCCATATTTTTTTTCCTTTTCAATTCTCTCAACCTTCTGGATCTTACAGAAACCTGGATCTAGCAGTTGGAGCCACACATTCTAGCCTGCGACATTTCTAGTCTCAACACGGAAGACTTTTAAGGGAACCTGGCAGGTGCAATATGCACCCAGAACCACGAGCAGTTCTGGGTGCATATTGCTAATCCCTGCATAACTGTCCCTGTATACACTACATAGATAAAGAGATCTTTAGAAAAAGTATCTATAAAGATCTTTCTTTGTATGCTAATGAGCGAGGGCAATTGCCCCAAGAGCATTGCTTCCCTTGCTAGTCGCACCATTAGCATGTTGGTACGTCCCTGTAGGCGTGCCAGCATGCTAATTAATACAAAGCGTCAGAGGAGATCTCACTCACCTCTTCGCTGCCATCGCCGCTTGATGCTGGACTTCAGCTCAGTGTGCATGATCCCGGAGGTTCGGTTATGCGCACTACTTCAGTTTGAAGCCAGGACGCGTATACACGGCTTCATAGTGCGCATGACTAAACCTCCCGAGTCATACGCACTGAGCCGTACTCCAGCGTTGGAGAGGCGAGTGAGATCATCCTCTGATGTTACCATTCATTAGCATGTTAGCACGCAGACAGGGGCATACTAACATGCTAATGGGGGCGACTAGCAAGGGAAGCAACGCCCTTGGGGCTACTGCCCTCGCTCATTAGCATACAGAAGATCTTTAGACATATATTTTCTAAAGAGCTCTTTATCTATGCTAGTGTATACAGGGACAGTTAGGTGGGGATTCGTAATATACACCCAGAACTGCTCGTGGTTCCGGGTGCATATTGCACCCGACAGGCTCCCATTAATATCCCCATTGATGACTCCCTTTACAATTTGCCACTTACTTTTATCTCTAACTTTCTCTCTCAGCCCTAAAAACTTAACCAATGCTAAAAAGGAAAAAAAACTCACCTGAAAAACATCCACGGATCAAAAAAACACCACAAAAAACCCAACAGGGAACAAACAAAAAGAAAAAAGATCCAGCACCTGATTAAGAGGTTGTACCTTGAAACATGTAAACCAGTATCAGGTTTGTTTTTTGTCTGTCTTCTCCATTTTCACAGTTTGTATTTTTAATATGCATTAAATGAGTTCAATTTCAGTGCTGGATTTTTTATTTCTGTTACTTACTAACCCTCCTATACATGAAGGAAATAAACTGAACCTGATCTCAGCGCATGTATTTACAAACTTCCATCTCCCGCTTGACCACAAAATGCTTTCATTCTCTGTCAAGAACGGTCACACCGCGCAGGAGACTCTCACTTATAGGAATATAAATGCCATTAATTCCCAAAAACTTAAAGAATTTACTGTCATCATTGGTCCTCTTGCTCATGCCCCAAAACAGCAGTGTTTCATTAAGTTTCAGAGCAAAGTCCCGTGGATGAAGCCGGACCTTTTACACATACAAGAACTTTGCACAGACTGTGGCAATCTTGCCACACACTGCAAACACGTTTTCTCCAGCAGGTTTGCCGATTGTCTAATCTGGTTAAAAATATGCTTAAAATATACAATTTTCCAAACAAGCCTACTTTAAACACCCTCATCACTTCACTATCCAACAATCCTAAATGGCTGACACTTTTCATTTTCTGCAGGCCCCAAAATCTAACCTCAGCACTAAGGGGGCCTTTGCACACTACGACATCGCAAGCCGATGCTGCGATGCCGAGCGCGATAGTCCCCGCCCCCATCGCAGCTGCGATATCATGGTGATAGCTGGCGTAGCGAACATTATCGCTACGTCAGCTTCACATGCACTCAGCTGCCCGGCGACGTCGCTCTGGCCGGCGACCCGCCTGCTTATAAAGGGGGTGGGTCGTGCGGCGTCATAGCGACGTCACACGGCAGGCGGCCAATAGAAGCGGAGGGTCGGAGATGAGCGGGACGTAAACATCCCGCCCACCTCCTTCCTTCCGCATTGCGGTCAGGACGCAGGTAGGAGATGTTCCTCACTCCTGTGGCTTCCCACACAGCGATGTATGCTGCAGCAGGAACAAGGAACAACATCGTAACATCGGTCATTCCCAATTCATGGAAATGACCAACGCTACACTGATACGATGACGACGCTTTTGCGCTCGTTAATCGTATCAAAAATGCTTTACATACAGATATCGCCTGCGACGCCGGATGTGCGTCACTTTCAATTTGACCCCACCGACATCGCACCTGCGATGTCGTAGTGTGCAAAGTGCCCCTAACACTCTAGCCAATTACATCTAATGAAAAAAATTGATCAAATGCGACAGGAAATTTTCACCCAATCCCCTAATAACATGCTGTCTCTTCCCTGACGCACTTCCGATAGCTCACTTTTTGTCTTTGAACTTGTCACAGAAGTTACCAGGCTCCACACATCTACTCACCCTACCTGTGCCCGTGACCATATTCCCACACTCTTCCTTCAGTCCCTTTCCCCGCCTCACCACTCACCAAAGAAAACATTTAACCTCTCATCTGGTATTATTCCCTACTCATTCAAACATGCCAGCATACACCCATTACTTAAAAAACGTCCGTAGACCAAAACTGTGCTGCTAACTACAGACCTGTCTCTAACCTCCCCTTCATTTCTAAACGTCTGAAACGTTTGGTTCACTATTGTCTAATTCACCGTCTTTCAGATTCTTTTCTTGAACCTTTTCAATCCAGTTTCCGCTCCTTACACTCTACTAATACGGTTCTTACCAAAGTCGAACGATCTACCAACAGCTAAATCTAATGGTGACTACTTGCTGCCGATTCTCCTGGATTTCTCTGCGGCATTCAACACCATGGATTATCAGCTCTTCCTCACTATGCCCCTCTGTATCGGGAACAATGATACTGCACTCATTACTTTTCCTTCCTCGAACCACTATTTCCCTTACTTCTCGTTATACACTGCCCCTATTAGACAAACCATCAATAGATTTGGTTTTCAGTACAAGCTCTATGCTGATGACATCATTATTTGAATATCCTATTTATTACATTATATTGATGGTTGGACCATAAAATACAAGCAATTTTACCTTTACCTTTTATACTTCCCCTATTACTTCATAGATTGTAAGCTGGAGTGCAGGGTCCTCACTCCTCTTGGTATAGGTTATAAGAAGGGAATTTTGTTTACTTACCGTAAATTCCTTTTCTTCTAGCTCCTATTGGGAGACCCAGACAATTGGGGTGTATAGCTTCTGCCTCCGGAGGCCACACAAAGTATTACACTTTAAAAAGTGTAACCCCTCCCCTCTGCTATACACCCTCCCGTGCATCACGGGCTCATCAGTTTTAATGCCAAAGCAGGAAGGAGGAAACTTATAAATTGGTCTAAGGTAAATTCAATCCGAAGGATGTTCGGAGAACTGAAACCATGAACCAAAAGAACAATTCAACATGAACAATATGTGTACACAAAGAACAACAGCCCGAAGGGAACAGGGGCGGGTGCTGGGTCTCCCAATAGGAGCTAGAAGAAAAGGAATTTACGGTAAGTAAACAAAATTCCCTTCTTCTTTGTCGCTCCATTGGGAGACCCAGACAATTGGGATGTCCAAAAGCAATCCCTGGGTGGGTAAAAGAATACCTCGATAAAAAGAGCCGAAAACGGCCCCCTCTTATAGGTGGGCAACTGCCGCCTGAAGGAGTCGCCTACCTAGGCTGGCATCTGCCGAAGCAGAGGCATGTACCTGATAGTTTTTCGTGAAAGTGTGCAGACTCGACCAGGTAGCCGCCTGACACACCTGCTGAGCCGTAGCCTGGTGTCGCAATGCCCAGGAAGCATCTACGGCTCTGGTAGAATGGGCTTACAGCCCTGCAGGAATTGGAAGCCCACAAGAACGGTAGGCTTCAAGAATCGGTTCCTTGATCCACGGAGCCAAGGTTGACTTGAAAACCTGAAATCCCTTACTCTGGCCCGCGACGAGGACAAAGAGCGCATCCGACCGGCGCCGGGGCGCCGTGCGAGAAATGTAGAGCCGGAGTGCTCTCACCAGATCTAATAAATGCAAATCCTTTTCACATTGGTGAACTGGATGAGGGCCCAAGGGTAAGAAGATATCCTGCTTGAGATGAAACGGGGATACCTTAGAGAGAAAGTCCGGGACCGGACGCAGAACCCCTTATCCTGGTGAAACACCAGTAAGGGGGCTCTGCATGATAGCGCTGCTAGCTCAGACACTCTCCTGAGTGATGTGACTGCCACTAGGAAGGCCACCTTCTGCGAAGGGCGAGATAGAGAGACCTCCCGCATCGGCTCGAAAGATGGCTTCTGAAGAGTCGTCAGCACCCTGTTAAGATCCCAGGGTGCGAACGGACGCTCGTAATATGGGACTATGTGGTCAACCCCCCTGCAGGAACGTGCGGACCTGCGGAAGCCTGGCTAGACGCTTTTGAAAAAAACACGGAAGCGCCGATACTTGTCCCTTGAGAGAGCCGAGACAAGCCCTTGTCCATTCCGGATTGAAGTGAAAGAAAGAAGGAAAAGTGGACAAGGCAAACGGCCAGGGAGTAAAACCCTGATCAGAGCACCAGGATAAGAAGATCCTCCAAGTCCTGGGCTAAATCTCGGCGGACGTTGTTTCCTTGGCTGTCTCATGGTGGCGATGACATCTTGATATAACCCTGATGACGCTAGGGGCCAGGGCTCAATGGCCACACCATCAGGATGAGGGCCGCAGTATGCAGATGGAAAAAAGTCGAAACTGCGACCAGTCCTGAACTAACATGCCTGCCGCCCGAGCTCTGTGATGCTTGGACCGAGCCATGAATGCCGGGACTTTGTTGTTGTGCCGAGACGCCATTAGATCGACGTCCGGTGTTCCCCAGCGGCAACAGATCTCTAGAAACACGTCCGGGTGAAGAGACCATTCCCCTGGTTCCATGCCCTGGCGACTGAGAAATCTGCTTCTCAGTTTTCTACGCCCGGGATGTGAACTGCGGAGGTGGCGGAGGCTGTGGCTTCCGCCCACAGCAGAGTCCGCCGAACTTCTCGGAAGGCTTGACGACTGCGTGTGCCGCCCTGGTGGTTGATGTACGCAACCGCCGTGGCGTTGTCCGACTGAATTCGGATCTGCCTGCCTTCCAGCCACCGCTGGAACGCCTTTAGGGCTAGATACACTGCCCTTATCTCCAGAACATTGATCTGAAGGGAAGACTCTGTCGGAGTCCAGGTTCCCTGAGTCCTGTGGCGGAGGAAGACCGCTCCCCACCCTGACAGACTCGCGTCCGTCGTGACCACAGCCCCAGCTGGGGCCGGAAAGATTTGCAAGGGAAATAGAGGCGTTCTTGTTTAGGGACGTCGACCTCCTGTCCCATTTGCGGTGTCCGATAGAAGCGGACGCAGACGAATCTGCGCAAGGGAACTGCCTCCATTGCTGCCACCATCTTCCTTAGGAAGTGTGTGAGGCGCCTTAAGGGGTGTGACTGGGTCCGAAGGAGAGAGTGCACCCCTGTCTGTAGTGAGCGCTGTTTATGCAGCGGAAGCTTCACTATTGCTGAGAGAGTATGAAACTCCATCACGAGGCATGAGAGTGTAGGGCCGGCACAACTGTTGCCAAGACTTTGGTGAAGACTCGACCTGATGGCGAAACGCAAGAAGCGTTGATGCTCTGGTGCAATCGGCACATGGAGATAAGCATCCCTGATGTCGATTGATGCTAGGAAGTCTCCTTGGGCCATCGAGGCGATGACAAAGCGGAGAGATTCCAACCGGAACCGTCAGGTTCTCTGTCTGTTGAGCAGTGTGAAGTCCAGAACGGGGCGGAGTGATCCGTCCTATCTTGGTACCACGAACAAGCTGGAGTAAAAACCGCGACTACGTTCTTGAAGGGGAACGGGGATCGCAACTCCTCCTGCCGTCGGAGTGTTCACCACCTGAAAACGTGCATCGGCTCGCTCGGGGGGCAAACAATCGGTCGCCAGAAAAAAACAAACCGGACAAGAGCTTCTTGGAAGCAGAATCTGCCTTCCATTCGCGTAGCCACATGGCCCTGCGGACTTCCACCGGAGTGGCGGATGCTACCGCTGTATGGCTAGCCGAGTCCAGGACAGCATGCACGGCGGAGGATGAAAATACCGACGCCTGAGACGTCAAAGACGCTAATTGCGGAGCAGAGTATGACCGCATTAATCTCAGACCGAGCAGCTGAGATAGCCTGGAGTGCCCACACTGCTGCAAAGGCTGGGGCAACGGACGCGCCTATGGCTTCATAGATGGACCTCATTAGGAGCTCTGCCTGTCCGTGGCATTCTTGAGCGTTGAACCGTCAGCCACTGCTACTACTGATCTAGCCACCAGTCAAGAGACTGGAGGGGCACCTTGGGACACTTAGCCCAACCCTTAACAACGTTAGAGGGGAAGGGACGTGTGTTATAAGGCGTTTAGTAAAAACGCTTGTCCGGGAAAGCCCTGTGCTTCTGGACAGCATCTCTGAAGCCTTGAGAGCCACGTCCGGACAGAGTCCTGGGTTGCGACCTCCGCCTCGTCCTCTATAGAGTCCTCAAGCTGAGACCCTTGATGAAGTCGGGAAAGATTCTAAGCAAGGCCGCTTAGCCGGTCTGGGACTGCGGTTCGTGCCGGAGTCCACCACGTAATAGCTAGAGGCCACCCCAGGAGCACGCTTCGTCGCAGACCGAGAGAGGCCTGGGTGCGATCCCGCAGTGCCCGGGGCCTGTGTAAGGGGCCGGTCTGGACTGCAAGCTCCTAGTATCTTAGCAGTCCATTTGTCCATAGCCTGAGCCATGGATAGTGAAAATGACTCAGAGAGTTTCTCAGCAAAAGCTGCAACTCTGTCCCTGCCGCCTGGACAGGGGACGCCGGCGGAGCTCAACCAGTGCCCCCGGCTCCGGCTGAGCGAGTGCCACATGGCCCGAGCAATGCTCACAGTGATCACTGAGGGATACATATGTATAGTCTAACTGTGGAAATGCATACAAACATTATATATCTATATATACAGTTCAGCACTCTAGGGGGCCCAGCACAGAGAAGAAGCCCCCTGGCGTACCGACCGCTCAAGCAGTGTGTGCTGCTTAAAAACATGGCTGTCGGCGTTTACAGTGGAGGGGGGAGCCGTTGGCGTAACCCCAAAAGTGCGGGAATCTGGTGCCCCGAGTAAAACGTGAGGGGGGCGGAGGACAGCCGAGTGTGCTCCAGCCCTCACTGTCGGCCTCAGACTGACCGTCCCGCCCTTCCCCCTGACTGGCAGGGCCGGGGGCGGGAGTTTAAGGCGCTAGGCCGCAAAAGCCGGGGGCTAGAGTTAAAACCGCGGCCGGCAAGCAGGCGCGGTAGTCTGTACTAACCCCACAGTCGCTGCCAAATCTGAGGCCAAGGTGCTCCATGCACCGTCCCCAAGGGGACACTGAGTACCTGTGCGGGGATCTGTGCCGTAGAGTGCTTAGTGAGGGGGGCGGAGGACAGCCAAGTGTGCTCCAGCTCTCACTGTCGGCGTTAGACCGACCGTCCCGCTCTTCCCCCTGACTGACAGGGCCGGGGGCGGGAGTGTAAGGCACTAGGCCGCAAAAGCCGGGGACTAAAGTTAAAACCGCGGCCGGCAAGCAGGCGCGGTCGGCGCGGTAGTCCCGGCGTCATACCAATCACCGCAGTCGCTGCAGCGTCTGAGGTCAAGGTGCTCTATGCACCGTCCCCAAGGGGACACAGAGTACCTGTAGATGCAGGGCCCTGTCCCTGATGATACTCCGTCTCCTGTCCGGCAGAATCCCACAGGGGCTGCGGAGGGAGGCCGGTCCCAGGGTCTGGATGACCGGATAGGATCCCACTTCCCCAGAGCCCCTAAGGGATGGGGAAGGAAAACGGCATGTGGCTCCGGCCTGTGTACCCGCAATGGGTACCTGAACCTTAACACCGCCGACTTAGTGGGGTGAGAAGGGAGCATGCCGGGGGCCTGTTAGGGCCCTCTTTTCTTCCATCCGATATAATCAGCAGCTGCTGCTGACTAAAATATGGAGCATTGTGTGAGTGTCAGCCTCCTTCAACACAAAGCATAAAAACTGATGAGCCTGTGATGCACGGGAGGGTGTATAGCAGAGGGGAGGGGTTACACTTTTTAAAGTGTAATACTTTGTGTGGCCTCCGGAGGCAGAAGCTATACACCCCAATTGTCTGGGTCTCCCAATGGAGCGACAAAGAAATTATGTTTTTACTCTAATATGTTTATTGTCTATACAAGTACCCTCTGAATTGTAAAGGGCTGCTTAATATGTTAGTGCCATAGATACAATATTTTTTATAAGTCAATAATATAAAGTACAGGAAAACCCTCTTAATAGTGGCACTGATTTTTTTTGTTATCCCAATAAATCAAATTATCAAACTTTTCACAAACGATTACTATATTTATTCAGTTTTCAGGACATGTTACACCCAGCTTGTCTTCACAATTTCTCTATCTCCAATGTTTCATCATGACAAATGTCAAACAACTGGTACCTACCTGTATACTGTTAAGATTGACCATTAAAGAGTTACTATCCAATCATGTGAGTTATAATAGTTTAATAAGCTCAAACTGAATGATATTGAAAGCCCATGGAGCCGATTGCTGCCCTTTGCTCATTGAAAACACACACAGTAGGTGAAAGTATTGAATACGTCACCAATTTTCTAAGTAAATATATTTCTAAATGCAATCCACAAAAGGCAAAGAAAACAAACCATAGATGTACATAAATTAAGATATGTGCAATAATGAGAATTCACATGGAAAAAGTATTGAACCCATGAAGAAAGAGGTTCAAAAAGCTATGGAAAGTCACAATACCAACTGAAATCAGTAGAAAGCAAACCTGACACTTTGTTACAAATACACATATCAGAAGGTTCAACTGATGGCCTATAAAAAGGGCTCTCATTACCAAGGTGCCACAAAAGAAACATCTCATGATTGGTAAAATCAGTGAACTGTCTCAAGACCTTTGCAACCTTATTGTTGCAAAACATACTAATGGCATTGGTTACAGAATAATTTCTAAACTACTGAAGGTCCTAGTGAGCACTGTTGGTTCCATAACTTGGAAGTGGGAAAAACAGTTTCACCATAAACCGGCCACGACTAGGTGCTGTTCTTATGATTTCAGACAGAGGAGTGATAAGAAGTATCAGAAGAGTTGTCCAAGAGCAACCTGTGGAGGGATACCAAGACTTGGAATAAGCAGGTACAAAATTGTTTTATAAGAAAAAGTAATTCAGTCATCCCTCATGGCCTGTATGCATGTTCTCCATTGCTGAACAAAACGCATGTTTGCTCAACAACATTTACGCAAGCCTGTGAAATACTGGAATAATACAGTTTGATCAGATGAGACAAAAATTGAACTCTTTAAATGTCATCACCCCAAAAACCCCATACAGTGAAGTTTGGAGATGGGAACATCATGAGGTGGGGCTGTTTTTAAGCATACAGCACTGACCAGCTTCATATAGTTGAAGGAAGCAAAGAGATAAATATAGAGACATACTCAATAAAAACCTGCTGTTGTGCATGGTGGATGCTTGGATGAACATGAATCGAGGGTGGGCATTGCAGCAAGAGAATGATCCCAAACCCTCAGCCAAGGAAACTCCCAATTGGTTTCAGAGAAATAAAATAAAAGCTGCTAGAATGGCCTAGCCAATAACCTGACCTGAATCGAATAGAAAATATATGGAACAAAACTAAAGCTTAGAATTCATTAAAGGAGCCGACAAAACCTTCGGGATTTGAGGAGTATTTGTGTGGAAGAATGGCCCAAAATCACATCTGAGCCATGAATGAGACTAGTTAATCCATATAGGTAGCATCTTGAAGTAGACATTACCAACAAAGGCTTTAGCAGGAAATATCAAATTTCAGTGAGGGCACAGTCACACGGCCGCCCACACCACTGACGATGACTGCATCGCAATGCTTGGATTGGCCGAGTGTGACAGCTGCATAGAAACACAAGCAGACACGCTTGGGTCAGGAGAGCTGCTCAGCAGTCCGAACATTGTGATGCGATCGTCGTCCGTGTTATACGGCCGCATTTTCCCTGTGTTATTTCTCATTATTACACATCACTAAAGTTATGGACACCTATGGTTTGCCTGTGTGGGTTGGATAGGTTATTGACATCAGTTGAGAAATTCATTTCAATAGCACTTTTAGAAATAGATTTACTAAGAAAAGGCGTAATTAGTTTAATACTCATTTCACCCGCTGTAAATGCTCAGCTAAATTGAATATTCATATGCATGGGAGAGTTGGGGGAAGAGAACAGTCGACAAAATGCAGTCAGCCAACCGCTCGCTCACCTTTAGACATGTCAATTTAATTACATTTGACCCTTTTGGCCTGAAGAAAGATCATGGTTATCTACACCCATTTTTAATCACTGTGTCGTGGTAAAGGGATTCAAAATTATAAGTTTCTTCATGTTCATTGGATTTCAATTTACTGTGAGAATGGGCAACATTCATATTTAGGTAAAGGCACACATTAAAGGGAATCTGTCACCAGGTTTTTGTCACCTAATCTGAGAGCAGTATAATGTAGGGGCAGTGATCCGGATTCTAGCGATGTGTTACTTACTGGGCTGCTATGTTTAGTTTTGATAAAATTACTGTTTAAAATCAGCAGATCATCATTGGGGGACTACCTGGAGTCCCTTTAATGCAGTTTTTGTCATTGCAGATTAAACAAACTCTGGCATGTCCTTAAGTTTTTTGTCCCTCTAGAATTTCATAAAATGTTTTGCATTACAATCCATTTTCATTCAAACTTTTGGGAATTTAACTTACAGCACAAAAAACACAGAATAAAATTGAACACTTTAGAAAAGTAACAAAGATGCAAAAAAAGAACCTTTTGAAAAAAACACTATTTTCCTTCATTGGTAGATGGCTGTTACAACCTGATGTCAATAAGGCTTGGTCCACGTGCACCGCAGGTTGCTGATTAATACGCAATTGCTAAATGCAATCTTCGTAAAATGGCCTAAAAATGAAAGTTACAAAACCTGCAGTTCATCATTAGGATCTGGAGATGAAAACATTTATTAGTAGAGAAACTTCATGCCCCAGACAAATATGATCCATATCCACCATGATTCAGGCCAACGATATGATATATGGACACAGATTTGATGACAACTCCTTAATGAAATATTGACTTAACGGTGAAAATAAAAATGCCATAAAAAAAACATCC
The DNA here is from genome assembly GCF_048569485.1 of Anomaloglossus baeobatrachus. Taxonomy (NCBI): domain Eukaryota; kingdom Metazoa; phylum Chordata; class Amphibia; order Anura; family Aromobatidae; genus Anomaloglossus; species Anomaloglossus baeobatrachus. Next base: position 243,537,850 of record NC_134358.1, on the reverse strand, counting down.
TGGTCCACTAGTGAGTATGCCTCCAGTAGAGGTAATAGGTCCCCGAATACCAGACACCACAAAGTGTCACGTCCAATAAAATGCTAGTGAGCAATGTGGTGAAATCACCTCCTTGGCTTACACTTCAGCAGCAACAAAGCAGACAATATGCCTTCACCTTCTCGTTAGTGTAGCAGATTCCCTTTGGAAAAATATAAATCATTTAATGATTAAGATCAGAAAAAAGAAAAAAAAAAAAAAAAAAAAAGTATTTTATACAGTCTGTGAGAACGTCCTTGATTTCACTTCTGTGCCCCTTCTCTTTAGAATATTGGACAGATGAGGCAATTTCATTTTGTCCATGTTTTTACTGTAGACATTTAAGAATATTCCAAGTACCACTAATAATCCAGACCAAATATATCTGCAAAGGAAGAAAAGTAGTGAGTGCTCAATGTATATAAAATGGTGCAAATCAATAAAATCTGGAAATAGTTTGCATATATGGAAACCACGTGCAGAGGAGATGTATATATTTTTTTTACCATACTTGTTGGAGTCAACAACTTAAAAAAAAAAAGAATATGGATTGGCAGGCGCTGTACTTCTCACAAGCGGAGGCCCTGCTGACCTGGTGATGAGGCAGTTTGGACATTAACACTAGAACTACTGAGGTAGTCATTTTGACTACTTTGCACCATGTATTTCTATATAGGTGTCACGAGTCCAGTAGTTCTAGTGTTAAGCAATCAGAATTTGCTTTATGTGCATTTGTCAATGCTATTGAGAGTCTAGGATACATATTGTTCATTATATTTCAATAGGTCGTTAACTTGACCAGGGGCAAGGCCCAGGTATTACTGCTTTCAGAGTGGCAAGGCCCCAGTGGAAAAGCCAACAAAGCCCGATTTAAAAAAAATAAAGTACTTAAGTGTTACAATATAAATGACAAATAAAAGATTTATTACGAACAGCCACAGTATAACATACAATAAAAGGTCTACTTTACAGAATACACGGCCAATATTATTTAATTAGGGTGGGTATACAATAAAAGTAGATTAGAAACAGAATCACGTTGGCCCCAAGTACACTGGTTAGTACAGAATCAATCTAGATGACCCAATTTATAAGAAAGTTAAAGGTTAGAACCCTAAATCCATTTTGACAAACATAAAAAGTAGGATTAAGTGGCACTTTACTGACCACTAGTTCTTTTCAGACCTATTAACCCCTTCAGCCCCCGGGCACTTTCCGTTTTTGCGTTTTTGTTTTTTGCTCCCCTTCTTCCGAGAGGCGTAACTTTTTTATTTTTCCATCAATCTTGACATATGAGGGCTTGATTTTTGCGGGACGAGTTGTACTTTTAAATTAAACCATAAGTTTTACCATATAGTGTACTGGAAAACGGCAAAAAAATTCCAAGTGCGGAAAAATTGCAAAAAAAAGTGTGATCGTACAATAGTTTTTGGGATATTTTATTCACGGTGTTCACTATATGGTAAAACTGAGGTATCTATGTGATGCCTCAGGTCGGCGCGAGTTTGTAGACACCAAACATGTATAGGTTTCCTTGTATCTAAGGGGTTAAAAAAAATTCACAAGCTTGTCCAAAAAACGTGGCGCACGTTTTGCGCCATTTTCCAAAACCCGTAGCGTTCTCATTTTTCAGGATCTGAGGCTCAGTGATGGCTTATTTTTTGCGTCTCGACCTGACGTTTTTAACGGTACCATTTGTGCGCAGATGCTACGTTTTGATCACCTGTTATTGCATTTTGCGCAAAATTTGCGGCGACCAAAAAACGTAATTTTGGCGTTTGGAATTTTTTTGCCGCTATGCAGTTTACTGATCAGATTCATTGATTTTATATTTTGATAGATCGGGCAGTTCTGAACGTGGCGATACCAAATGTGTGTACTTTATTTTTTTAACCCTTTAATTTTCAATGGGGTGAAAGGGGGGTGATTTGAACTTTTAGGTTTTTTTATTTTTTTTAATTTTTTTAAAACTTTTTTTCTACTTTTTTTATTTTACTAGTCCCCCTAGGGGGCTATAGCGATCAGCAATCCGATCGCTCTGCACCATCTGCAGATCTCAGCTACAGAGCTGAGAACTGCAGATTTGCTGCTTCACTTTCAATGCCGGCTGTATTCCGGCATTGAGAGGAAGTGAGTCATGTTAGCTACAGGCGTCATCACATGACCCTGTGCTACCATGGCAACCGCCGAAAGTCACGTGATCATGTCACGTGACTTCCGGTGGGGGCGGGGTAAGTGACTGTCATGGCGGCGCCCATATACATATCGCTGCCAAGATTTTGGCAGCGAAATGTAAGGCAGGGGGCGGGGCTTGCCGGCACACGATCCATGACGTACCCAGTACGTCATGGGTCGTTAAGGGGTTAAAAGGGGTGGTCCAAGACCTAAAATCTATTTTTTAACTAGCTTTACTTTCCACCAACTTTTGTATTTATCTTTTTATACCATTCCCTACACTTCTCTATTTAATCCCTAAAGGTGTTTTTTATTGCACTTATGGTGACATTTCGTTTGAGAGGAATCTCAAAACGTAATGCCACATGAAGCGGGAATTGCAGTCACTCATCACAGTGTCCATCACCCCACCTGGAACAGGACATCACCAGAGGCAGCACTGCAGATACCATGTTATCCTAAAAATAAGACCTAACCCAAAAATAAGTCCCGAGTTATAGTTAGGGCCAGCGTTTCGGTAGTAAGACTTTGCAATTTTCTCAGGGTCCCACTCGCTTCGAGACTCTAGCAGTTGTATTCCAAGGTTCAGATTGTTTAAGGACCTTTGATGACTTCTGTAATTAAGAGACCTTTGGTTACGTGATTGTGAAGTCTAAGAGAACTGAACAAGAGACAGGCTGGTATACTGGACTGGCATTACAGGGAAGGGAAAGCAAAATAGGCAATTTTACAAGACCCCCATTCTCCATGCTGCTGGTATGAACAGTCAAAAGAGCATGAGTATATCGTCTCCCAGCAAGTTAGAGGACAGAGTATCAGCGTGCTCCTGTTCAACGATTTGAGAGGAACCATTTAATTATGTATTCTTTAAAATAACTTGCATTTCAATCAGGTTTAAAATACTTACTGAATGGTGAAAGGTTTTGCAAAAAATAAGAAAGATAGCACAATCGTCATGGCCTTTCTTCCAGTTGTAACTGCAAAGTAAAAAAAAAAAAAAATAGTTAAACTGTTTATCTCCAATGCAACCATATTGTGTGGACATAATCTGAGGTTTTAATTAGTTATTGAAGAGTTCAGTGAGATGTCTGATAAAGAAGGGTTTACATGAGCTAACTAATCATTCTATCTATATAACGCTATCTATATAGACACACAAATATACATATACACACACAGTCATGGGGAAGAAAGTGTTGGCACCCTTGTAATTGTATCAGAAAATATAGCATTTCTGAAAAAAATGTATAGCAATTACACATTGTTATACACATTTACTTTCTTTATGTATTGGAACAAGACAAAATACAAAACCTAAAAAAAAAAAAACAAAAAAAAAAAACCAACAAAATAAATTTTGAGAAGATATTACACAAACCCCCAAAATGGACTGGACAGAATTGATGACAACTTTCCAAAATTGTGTGTAAACAGCTACACTAAGCATAGAGAAAAAAATAAACAGAAGATTACTTTGAGGACTTGAGAGCTAAATTGTTGAAAAATATCAAGTTACAAGTCCATCTCAGAGATCTTGATGCTCCTCTGTCCACAATAGGCAACATAATGAAGAAGTTTGCAACCGATGGCATTGTAGCTAATCTCTCTAGATGTAGATGGCAGAGAAAAATTGATGAAAATTTGCAAAGCCGGATAGTCCGGATGGTGGATAAGCAGCCCCAATCAAGTTGCAAAGACATTCAAGCTGTCGTGCAGGGTTGCAGTCCGTCGACATCTGAATGAAATAAAACACCATGGTGGGAGACCCTGGAGGAACCCACTGCTGACAGAGCCATAAAAAGAAAATAGAATGCAGTATGACAAAATGTACATGAGTAAGGCAAAATTCTTCTGGGAAAGTGTCTCGTGGACAGAGGAGATCAAACTAGAGCATATTATTCTACTGAATACTGAAAACAAAATGAGGCCTACAGACATTCAAAGATGTTTTGGGGTTGTTTTGCTACCTCTGGCACTGGGTACCTTAACTGTGCCCAAGGTATCATGACATTTGAAGAATATTACCAAAGGATTTTGGGTCACAATGTAGTGCAAAATGTCAGAAAGCTGGTTTGTGTCCTAGGTTATAGGTGTTCCAGCAGGACAATGACCCCAGACATACTTCAAGAAGCAGCCAGAAATGAATGGAAACAAAGTGCTGGAGAGTTCTGAACTGGTCAGCAAGGAGTTTGGAACTAAATCCCATTAAACTCATGGGAAGAGATGGGAGAGCGATAGAGAGAAATGATGATGTCATGTCTTTGGACTTAGGAAGCTTCTGATAGGTCTACTGGCAGCATCTTAGTTAATTAGATACACACCGGTGGATGTATTTATGCACAACTGAAACACACTGCTTCTTTGTGTAGCATCATGGGAAAGTCAAAGAAATCAGCAAAGATCTCAGGAAAAGAATTGTAGACTTGCACAAGTCTGGTTCATTCTTAGATGCAATTTCCAGATACCTGAAGGTGCCTCCTTCATCTGTACATACAATTATAGGCAAGTACAAAAGATGAGAATGTCCAGCCATCATACCGCTCAGAAATGAGATGGGTTATGTGTACCAGAGATGAACGTGCTTTGCTCAGACATGTGCATATCAACCCAAGAACAAAAGCAAAAGACCTTCTAAAGATGCTGGCGGAAGCTGGTAAGCGTATCATCCACAGTGAAACAAGTACTGTATTAACATGGGCTGAAAGGCCACTCTGCCAGGAAGAAACCAGTACTCCAAAAGAAACAGAAAATAGCCAGATTAAGGTTTGCAAATGCACAAACAGGAACAAAGACCTTAATTGTTTTTATACGTCCTGTGGTCTGACAAAACTAAAATTGAACTTTGGTTATAATAACTTTTGTTACATTTGGAGGAAAGAGAAGCTTTGAAGCCTAAGAACACCATACCAGCTATGAAACACGGGGTTGGCAGCATCATGTTGTGGGGTTGTTTTGCTGCAAGAGCGACCAGTGCATTTCACAAAATAGATGGCATTATGAGGAAAGAAGATTATGTGGTAATACTGAAACAGCACCTCAAGACATCAGCCAGGAACTTAAAGCTTGTGTGAAAATGGGTCTTCCAAATGGACAATGACCAGAACCATACTGTCAAACTGATTACAAAGAGGCTTAAGGATAAAGTCAATGTTATGGAGTGGCCATCACAAAACCCTGATTTCAATCCTATTAAAAATGTATGGGTAAAGCTAAAAAGGCAGATGTGAACTTACAAACATGGATCAGATACACCAGTTCTGTCAAGAGGAATTGGGCCCAAACTCCTACCAACTATTGTGAGAAGCTTGTGGAAGGATATCCAAAAAGGTTTGCTACCATTGCCCTTAAACTGTATGATTTGGGTCAAATACTAATAAAATGTATGTAAACTTTTGACTTTGCAGAAAGTAATAAATATGCTTTAAAATATTCTCTCATTCTGGCATTTGGCAAATATAAATATAGTTTTGGTAATCCTAATAGACCGAAAATGGGAAAGGTTTATTCTCATTTCATGTCAGATAGAGAGAAAAACATGCAGATGTGTCTTTTTAGATAGTGTATGTAAACTTCTGGTTTCAACTGTATATTATATACACAAACACACAATCAAAATAATATACACCCCTCACACTTTTGTAAATATACAGTGAGTATGGAAAGTATTCAGACCCTTTTTTCACTCTGTTTCATTGCCATTTGGTAATGCAAAAAAGTTCTTTTTTTTTTCTCAATGTACTCTGCACCCCATTGTGACAGAAAAAAATAGAAATGTAGACATTTTTGTAAATGTATTAAACTAGAAAAATAAATATCCCGTGGTCAAAACTATTCAGACCCTTTCTCAGTATTGAGTAGAAGCACCCTTTTGAGCTAGCACAGGCACGCATCTTCTTGGGCATGATGCAACAAGTTTTTTTACACCTGGATTTCTTGAAGATCCTCTCCAGTTCCGTCAGGTTGGATGGTGAATGTTGGTGGACTGCCATTTTCAGGTCTCGCCAATTGGGTTTAGGTCAGGGCTCTGGCTGGGCCAGTCAAGAATAGTCACAGAGTTGTTCTGAAGCCACTCCGTTGTTATTTTAGCTGTGTTGTGTACTTAGGTCGTTGTATTGTTGGAAGGTGAACCTTCAGCCAAGTCTGAGGTCCAGAGCACTCTTAAAAAGGTTTAATTCCAGGACCTCTGTACAGTGGAACCTCGGTTTAC